>NW_024080799.1:1270028-1551490 GCF_003009895.1 Hyaena hyaena | reverse complement strand
GGGGATGTGTCAAGTAAGAAGTTGCTGCGGTAGAGGTCAAGGAGGTTGTTTCCTGCTTTCTCCTCTAGGGTATTGATAGTTTCCTGTCTCACGTTCAGGTCCTTTATCCATTTTGAGTTTATTTTTGTGCATGGTGTGAGAAAATGATCTAGTTTCATTCTTCTGCATGCTGCTGTCCAATTCGGACCTGGAGATATTTCTAAATTAACCAGAGTAGGAGCATATGTGGATTTAAAACATATGCTTTATTTGGTCACAAGTTAGTTAAAATCCCTCTTATATATACTACCTTGAATTTTTCTTAAGTGGATGCTACGAGGCTGGTATATGGAAATAAATCACCTGATTAGGAAGAAGTTCAGTGACTCACCCAGCATCTACATCTAGTTGAGTGATAAACACATGCTATTTCTTTGTGAAGAAAGATTTGTGAAAGATTGGCTCTGGAAATTCAGAAAGTTAAAATACTTGTGCTAACAATAGAGATGAAGGGAAAGTGACAGTTGATCTTCCCCAAATAGAAGTTTGGGATAATCTATAGAATCATGAGATAAATTCAACACTAGCTTGGCTCCGGCTTGAGTTAGAGCTGCAAGCGCCGTATATGAATGATGTCGGGTGATGTTGTGAAGTTGAGTTAGCAAATGCTCCAATCAGTTAAAAAATATTGTTCATCAGAAAAGCAATTAAGCCTCACTAAAACATGGAAAGGCTTGAACTTACAAGTTACGCACAGGAAATGCATGACAATTGATACGTTGTAAATGTCAGTAGCTGTGGTTGAGCTACGAAACCAGTGTTTATTATTGAGTGGAGATGGTTTAAAAATTTTAAGTAGTGTTTTCCTTTGCATAATGTTAGTATGAGAGGACGCGTCCACTGGCCTCATTCCTGTGGCAGCGTTTCTTCTCTCTGGAACTGAAGAAATGTGTGGAAAGAAAAGAACGTCTGTTCAAGGCAAACAGACTCGCTGGAATGGAAAGAGGATGTGGTAAAAATGGAGGTATCCAGGGAGGAGGTGAAAAGCACCGGGATGTAAGGGGAGCAATGAGAGATGTTAGGACAGAGCCAGGTTTGCTGTAAGTGTCTGCTGACGTCCAGGGATTCAAGAATGATGGCAATACGCACTTCATGACAGCTGTGTGTTAGCACCACAGTAAAGAACAGGAGAGCATTGTACAACTCATTAAATATTCAATTAATCAAAGGTAGCAGTCCAACCATACATAAACTCTGTCCATCAGAATGGCTCTCTCCTCCCTGCCACCCCACTCTAGTAGCATTTGTGGATTCAAGGATTGATGAAGCCTTTGAGGCTCAACATGTGGATTTTGTTCTGTATTTCATGTGCACATCCCTTCTCTTTCCTTCATCATTGATACGAAGTAGAGGTATTCATACCTTCCTTTGTCCAGTAACTATGAAAACCTTTTTTTAGAGCACTTGCTCCTCTTCCTTGCATATAGTAATGCCAGGAAAAAAAGAATATTTTGCTCCATGGGCGGGGGTGGGGGGGGGTGGGAGAAGGAGGCAAGCTTAAGAGAATTAAATGTCCAGAGAGACTTTTGTTCTTTATAGATTTTTGGGGGTAGAGCTAGTTATTCTGGTATCAAATGCGCAGAGTGGCTGTGTCCATGTCATCTTCCAGTTGTATTCTCAGAGACAGAATAGAGATCTGGAACGTGTGTTTGGCATGTACGTGTAGGTGGGAACAGAACAGGGAGGGGTATGGTGGGGACAGTCTCTGACCTGAACATTGAAGTTGATACACAACTCCAGAAATTCCCAGGATCAACTTGAGTATCCCAAAGGCATACATATGGATACATGCTCATTTTTCTTTTGACCCTTTTTTCCCTCCTCTTCCTGATCCATTCCTGAAATTATAGAGGACTTGGGTATATGTCGTTGGTTTTTTTTTATTTTTTTTTAATGTTTTATTTATTTCTGAGAGAGAGCGAGAGAGATAGAGTGAGCAGGGGAGGGTCAGAGAGAGAGGGAGATACAGCATCTGAAGCAGGTTCCAGGCTCTGAGCTGTCAGCACAGAGTCCGACGCGGGACTCGAACCCACAAATCGTGAGATCATGACCTGAGCCAAAGTCAGATGCTTAACCGGATGAGCCACCCGGGCGCCCTGGGTATATGTCGTTTTTTGGCGATTATTGTGATGGTGGTTATGCTCAAACATCCATGCAGGGCTCTTAAAGTAAGAGTAGCTGTAAGCATTACATAATAGAGATTTTTATGGGCTATTTATATAATGACATAGAAAATAAAGTAGTAACAGGAATTATCAGTAAAATAGAAGTAATTTGCTGTAACCGGTTGGATGCTGTCACTACCCGTCTCAATTGTGGTTTCTTTCTTACCAACGTGTCTGAGATGTTATGTAGCTGTGTACACAAAGAAGTCCTGGTTTTACTAGTGTAACTGTGCAAATCATGACACATTCTGAGCGTGAATCACATTTCACATTTGGATGTGAAAGAGTTCTGTGTCACAGATTTTTGTGGAGAGCAGAAAGAACCTTTTCACACATGCTTTATTATTGGCTTATGGTGCTACAATGAGCTCAAATATTTAAATGCCCACAGTTGCAAATGTTAGATGTGATTCCACAGAATCTTCCTGAAGGATATGACAAGTATGTATCTTTGTCAGAAAATTAAGAGCACTTCTTGTTTAAACTTTTTGCCTTAATATTGAGAGGCACTGAAGGTGTTGATATAGGAAACCTCTCAGAGAGCTGATGTAGAATTAGCCCTTTAGGGAGAGACAGAGCATTTCCAAATGTAGTAGCTATCGGTTTCAGAGCTGAAGGAAAGGTAAACAAGTTTATTTCAGCTTCTCACTTTCCACATGTAGAAATGGAGGCACAAAGACAGCAAGGTAACATGTCGGACGTGGGCATAAACCCAGATCTCTTCAAACCTGTCCAGTTGTCTTTCTGCTTTGTAGCAATTGCTACCTATGGGTACAGCAAGAGAAATGCTCATGATTAAGTAAGGTAGCTAGCTAGTTCACCACTCATTACGCAGGAAGCTTTTGCGTGGGAGGTTCCCATGATGTTGGTGTGATGCCGGAGAAAAGGGGGACATAAGATGGCCCCCATGGAGACAGTGCTGCCCACTCTGTGTGGCAGTTACTTTGCCAGAATGTTTATTCAGCATCTCATGGGTCCTTGCCTGCTAAGTATTTATAGATAATATTGATTATGTTACGTTAATTACCAGAGCATTCCACTGCTTCGCTTCTTGACATTATGGTAATAGGTATGGACATGAATATGTGTAAATTTTAGTTCCCAGAATGCCTTCCCGGCCTCGTAGGTTTTTTAATCCATACATGTTGGCAAATAAGTGACAGCAGGTCGCCTGTAGATTTAATTTGGAAGCATTCTCTCTCCAGTGTTTGATAACAGATTCGGAAAATGGGCCATAGTTCATGGAATTGTGAACCAGTTTGCAAGTTCTCTGTATTCATACTGAATTACAATGAAGAGTGCCTTCAGGGTGTTGCTACATTTTAATTCCCTCCCAATTCGCATCTTTTTGTATTTTCTAATCCAGTCTCAGCTATTAAATTCTTTAATTACTTCTGCCACCTCGTCATAGCTTAGTGACAATTATGTATACTTCAAACTTGTGTACCCTCTCTCAGACTGACCTTATTAAAGACCTGTGTCTAATTTTCTTGAATTCTCTATCACCCAGAATTTCCACAAGAAACCTCATGATAAGAGTGTTTCTCATTCCTATTAGCATCAGCTGACTTTTGCCTCTAATATTGCATCAGTCACAATAAAGATGGTTTGGGGAAAAGAATTAAAGAAGGTTATTTTCTGCAATTATTTCCTTAATTCTAGAAGAATTGGGCTACAACATCATGCTGAGCCACAAAGGTCACCACTTCTGAAACATTTTTCTATTCAAAGGCCATGAGCATTTTGTCTTTACCGATCTGCTGCTCAGAAGCACATCAGTATCTTACTGAAAAGCTGATAGAAGACCCTATAGGGCCTCTCCTCATACTCTGTTGATTCTCAGCATCTTCTCAGCCTTGTAGCTGGGCGTGGCACTATCATGTCATAAAGCATCTCCACTTTATTAACTAATTTTAATTTTTTATTTTTTAAAGATTTCTTTTAAGTAATCTCTACCCCCAACGTGGGGCTTGAACTTGTGACCTCGAGATCAAGCATCCCATACTGTACCAAGTTAGCCAGCCAGGTGCTCTTACTAACTGATTTTAGCATGGCCAAGAAATATTACTTCAGTATTCAGTTGGACTTATTTGGAAAACCCAAAAATTGGTGGAGGCTGAACAACCCACTTCTAAATAGCACATGGGTCACAGAAGAAAGCTCAAAAGAAATTTAAAAATATTCTTAAGTACATGAAAATAAGAACACAGCGTACCAGAATTTGTGAAATGCATCAAAAGCAGTGTTTAAAAGGGAACTTATAGCGTCAAAGGTATCTATTGGAAAAGAAGAAAGATCTCATATCGATAATCTAAGCTTCCATATTAGGAAACCAGAGCAAACTAAATCCAAACTAAGCAAAAGAAAAAGGAAAAAAAATACCAGGTTGTGATTCTGAGATTTATAACATTTTTCGTGTAATTGTGACTTTTTTAGGTTGGTTTTATACACTTAAGGATATTTAAAACTACACAGTCTGAAATCATGAGTTACTTTGGGAAAGCTACTTAAACCATAGCTTTTTAAAGTTTTAAGTTGCACAGTGTGCATTACTCCCTGTCACATTCTCCTCCCTCTTAAACTTGTTCGTGTGTAGAACTTTAAAATAATGATGTGTGATAAGGAAACATGAGGAACAAGGGGATGTAAGGAGTCATTAATGAATAATGCAGAATAAAACCATCCCAGTGTGAATAAACTGTGTGTCTCTGAAAGTACCAGCATAAGGCATATTATAATTAATATATAAAATTCAAATGAAGACTTTTTTTTTAAGCTTTCTTTATTTATTTTGAGAGAGAGAGAGCAAGCAGGGGAGGAATGGAGAGAGAGGGAAAGCAAGAATCCCAAGCAGGCTCTGTGCTCTCAGTGCAGAGCACAGTACAGGGCTTGATCCCACAAACAGGTAAGATCACAGCCTGAGCCAAAATCAAGAGTTGGACTTGTGAACCGACTGAGCCACCCAAGTGCCCCAGGAGTCTTTCTTCATTTTAACTTTAAAATTGCTAACTCACTGCCCATGTGTATACAGAGAAATCTCCGTGTCTTAGAGATGCATTCATTTTTAGTCCATCATAGTATTTTTCAGTGAATATATTTGTAATAAAAAATTGGCTAATCGTAGTTGCCTTCTAAATATATATTTGAAAGATAAAATGCCTAATATTGGGACCCAATCAAAAATCCTCATGTGTTCCTTTGAATATGCCAGAAATACTACTCGGGCTGATATATCTTAAGGGAATTTCCCCGTGAGAATACAGGATGTGTCAATAGTTTTATTCTGATTTTCATTCATCATGCAAATTTGCAAAGTCATTTTTCTAGCCATGGACATTTCTTCATCTGCACGTGGACATTGAACTAGCAATTTTTGTAATTGAGCATATTCTCATCTTACTTTAATTTTTCTCAATGACCACTAGATTTTCAAAAAGTTTCCTGGTAATTTCCTTAAAACTAGCTATTTGTGACACTTCTTTCTTAGTACAGCACTAGGTTATCTAAGGTAGGATCAGTATCTTAATTAACATATTTCTTTTAATCGGTTTCAAGAGAGCAATAGATGGTATATGACACATTTATCCAAAAATTAAAACCTACCATTATCACAAAGGTTTTAGTCACAACTGCTCCATATAAGCCCACAGCTGAGAAGAATCTGGAGGGTTCCAGACTCGGCTGGGACCAGCTGTCTGGCTGTAACCATTGCCCCGTCTGCACTTTCACTCAGTTTAGTCTCCTTTATCAAGTGAGGTTCTTTTGCCCGCAGTAATGGAAGCTGACCGAGTCTGGCCAACTTGAGCAAAACGAAATTGTGTAGAGAAGGACGTGAAGTAGGTTACAAAGTCCAAGGAAAAACAGCAGAGCTGGGCCTCAGGAAACACGGGAAGCAGGACGGCACCCAGGGTCCCGGAGCAGGATTTAATAAGCAGGTGCAGACTTAGAGTGACTCAGCTCCGGCTCCTTGATGTCACCTCCTCAAAACCACAGTAGAGCTAGGCAGAGTCTTACCGGCCCCTGGCTGGCTCAGGTGCCCAGCCCTCGGCCGAGGGAGGAAGGGTGTCCTGATTAACAGTTCCACTAAGACATGTAATGAGGAGTTTCCCAGAGGCAGAGGTGGTGCTGGTACCAAATGGTGATGGGAAGACTACACTTCATAAACTAGCACCATGATTCAGTGAACTGGAAGCTGCCGTTAAAGGTAGTTAATGAGCTTTAATGTTATGAGTTGGCACCCGGCTTTCCTTATATTTTGGATGATGAAGATAATCCACAATTAGAAACTAAAATCCATGGCTTGTTTCAGGTCTTATTTGCGATTATTGGCCAAATCATAAGAGCAGTGTTCAGTCAGACTAGGCTCCATTTACCTTAAAACTTTTGATTTTTTATTCTAATCTCCCCAAACCATCCATTTTCTCAGAAATCCTGCTTTGAATCCCTTATTTTAAAACGTAGCCTTTAAAAGCAAATACCCATAGTAATTGAGTTAAGATGCATAGAATAGAGGAACACCTTGGGAAAGGAGAAAAGCTCATGTCTACAGCTTGGGTTCTGGTATAAATTTGTCACTCATCCTAAATTAGTCTTTATACTTTTTGCACTCAAGCGTTTCTTTTTTTTTTTTAATTTTTAAGTTTATTTACTTATTTTGAGAGACACAAAGACCACATGAGTAGGGGAGGGGCCGAGAGAATGGGAGAGAGAGAGGAAATCCCAGGCAGGCTCAGCACTGTCGGCTTAGAGCCCAATGCGGGGCTCGAACTTACGAAACCGAGAGGTCATGACCTGAGCCGAAACTGAGAGTTGGACCCTTAACCCACTGAGTCACCCAGGCACCTCTGCACTTAAGTATTTCCAATTAAGTGAATGAATGAACGGTATCTGACCCAAAATTTTCAAATTAGGTCTTGGGAAGAGTGCAAAAGAAGTAATACCCGTTTCAGTATCACCTTGAAAGTGTTTCATAAACCCTATTAGCCCACAGTCCTCTGTCAGTGTTACATAAAAGGAATCTTTACTACCACCTGAGTGATTCTCTGACACCCCCAGCATTTGTTATAGCCTCAAAGAAAGCTGGAGTTGAACTCAGCAACCTTGAGTCCTTCTTAACTGTAGCCATTTAGAATCTTAGGGTGGCTGAGTGGCTCAGTCCATTAAGCATCCAGCTCTTGATTTTGGCTCAGGCCATGAACCTAGAGTTGTGGGATTGAGTTCTATGTTGGCTCTGCACTGAGCATGGAGCCTGCATAAGATTCTCTATCTCCCTCTGCCCCTCTCCTCCTGCACATGTGCACACACATGTGCTCTCTCTCTTTCTCTCAAAAAAAGAAAAAAAAATTTAGAACCCTGAGTAGGTGGATGTATGTGGGTAGGACCTTGGTTCAATGCATTAGGTAAATATGTGCTCCAGAAAGCCCACATATTACCTCTAAGCAGAAATGGTAGCTTTTTAGGATAAAGACAGAGCTTCAGTTTCTGGGAAGTCCAAACAAACAGAAAGGTAATTCTCTGTATGTTACCAATTTTGTGTGATCATTGAATCTTCTCATCGGTGATGTATTTGGACCGCCCTCATAAATGGGCGTATCAGGTTACATCCTTCAGAGAAGCAGCTATTTAAAAATCACCCATAAAATTAAATTACCATTATTGTAAAATGGAGATCTCTCCAATTCCATCAGTTTTCTCATTCCTCTACTCATTGCCTCTTTTCCTCAGAGGACTGTAAAGAAAAACATCGCTTTCCTTAGAGTTTGAGGTTGATAGGTATGGAGAAAGAAAATAGTTCTCTATTATTTTTTTCACTTTAGGCCTGAATTATTTTGTACTCTTCGAAGAACCCTGTAGCTTAACGGCAAGAATAGACTGATTTCTTGCAGGGAAAGTAGCTTACAGTAATCTTCCCCAAAGTTTACAGGCTGTGAAGTATTTATTTGGGTAGATGAAGGAAGTGTGGAATTACGGTGGAGGTAGGAAACAAAGGCCAAAGGCAGCCACGTTGAGAAGAGAAGGAGATTGCTGCCACCTAGAGGTGGGAGTGGATGACTTCTGAGCCTGCTGTAAACACTCATAAAAGGATCTGAAGTAGACATTGATGTAATAGTGTCATAAAACTGAAATGCAGCCAGTTGCTTCAGTCTCTACCTCTAAATGGGACTAGGCTCATTCTGTCTCCTTCCTTCTTGGTAGTGTGCCAATATTTCCTATGAAATATTGCTGACCCTCATGGGTTTTTCTACTTTTGTGGACAGTAACCTGGTTTTTGATCATAAGAACTTGTGTTAAATCATCAGAAGTCTTCCTCCTGTACAGTAGAGTCTCGATTATTTGAAAGTCAAGATTACCCAGGCTAATAGATAATGTATTTTGCATAGTCCACACCCTGTCTCTTTCATATACTGTGCCAGGAGTTCCTGGAAGGCTACATTCCCTCTGAATTGTGTGCCTGATGCTCTCGTTTCTCTCAGGAAGCGCGGGTACGAGAGATACTTTGGAGAGGAGAGCAGAGAGTCATGGGGATACCATTCAGAGGAAGGGACCCTGAGACCCAGCTGAGTTAAGCTAAAACCTAAAACTGTCACAGCACCATCCTCAAGAATAATATGCAGTTTGGCTCATTTTCATTTTTTTGCTTATATTAGGAACTGACTGTACATAGCAATGACATTTTTTTTTCCTGCAATTGTGTTGTGAAGACGTTTTTAACAGAAAAGCGCCTCTCATAAAGAAGCCTAGACAGCCACAAATGTGCTGCCACATTTGGCTTGATTCTCTCTTTTCAAGACTGTCATAGTGCACAACCCCAGGGGGCACTACTCACATTGTTGGGAGTGTGAAGGGTGTACTAAAGAAACACAAAACTGGCTTGGGAAGGTTAGAAAATATGAAGAGAACATGTGTGAGCTTACACGTCTGCCCCTCTCTCCGCTCCTGAATGGGAGACTTGATTAAATGCGGTTGATGATTGTGATGATGGTTTTCAGGGGGGAAAAGGCTTCCAAAAAAAAAAAAAACAAACAAACAGAACATATTGGCAATACCTTCTAGAAAATGAGGATGGCAATCAGAGTGCTCCTTGCTTATTTTAAATCCTGTGGCTCCTAAGAACACATTAACTGAGTCTGTTCTTTATCGTAGCCTGAATTTGATTTTACATTGCAATTTAAGTATTTACATTCTCCATCGCTTTTATAAACCTGGGTGCTTTTGAAGTTGGCAGAATTTTTTTTTAACTCAACAGCATCATCACTTGTCTAAAATATTCATGCTCATTCCTCGGTTCCCCCATTCCGTAAAACTATGGCACCCACAATGATCTGGTCACTTGTCGGCACTCTGGGGGGGAGGTGTATTTAAAAAGACAAACAAGACCGCTGCCCTCCCGGAGCTTAGCGTGTAGTAGGGTGAGGCAGACAACTCACAGACATTTGGTAGTGATGAGTACTCTGAAGAGAAGTGTAACCAGGATATGAGTGGAGATGACTGGCATGCCATCCAACAGGCTTGCTCCAAAGAACCCTCTTGAAAGGAGCTGACCCGGAAGCTGGGATCTGGATGGGAAGGAGCCGGCTGTGTGAGGATCTGGGGGCAATTATTCCAGGTGCTAGAAACAAGGGCCCTGGGGTGGGGAGAAATTGGAACATTCGAGTGGGGGGTGGGGATAGCAAGATAAGGTCAGAGAAGTTGACCAGACAGAAGCACACAGTCTACAGTCTGTGGGGGCCTCGGGGGCCACGGGAGGAGAGTGAAATGATCAGATGCATACTTTGAAGGCTCACCTGGCTGCTCTGTGGAGAAAGGAGTAGAAGAGTAGAATCAGGACGAGGAAAGGGTCTGGGCCAGGGGTTGAGGGGAAGACGATAGCGACGTAAAGTGGTAGCAGCGGAGAAAGAGAGAACTAGGTGCAGTGCGGTTACACTTTGAAGGCAGGGTCAATAGTATTGCTTATGGAAGGAAAGGAGGAAGGAAAGTTTTTGTCTGAGCAAGTTGTGGCTACTGCCAAGAGCATGGAGGAGAAGGCCAGTCTGTAGATACAGATTGGGCAGCACTGGCATATAAATGGTATTTACCAAGGGTGTGCGTGCATCTCTGTTTGATGATGAGGGACAAAAAAAAGTTTTCAGATGAAGAAAATCTGAAGGTATCAGCTGGTGGCTTTAAAGTAGAGTGCGTGAGCCACAGATACCCACAGGTCAATCAGACAGACGCTGTCGTGGTGCTTGTAGGGTATGTGTCCTCACTGTGCAAACGGTTCGGCTCTGGTCCATCTCTTTGCCCCTCCTCCGAATATGCAAGCTGCCCATCCTGAAATGGCACCTGCCCCGGCATTCGTCCAGCCCAGCCAGGTCTGCTTAATCTGGCCCTGGCTAAATAAATAGATCTTAAATACAGGAAGGCATCTTTTTGCAAAACACCAAGGACCCTGACTTCTGAAGACGATCACTGGAAAAGAGTATTTGTTCATGTTTTCCAAGCCCCATCTTCTATTTCCCTTGCAAGCCAGAAGACTCAGATTAACCCTTCCTCTGTCAAAACCAGCATCCACTTGATTACCCAATCTAGCGTTCTTCCGCCTAAATACCTCTCGGCAGTGTTGGCTTCTCACCCCACATGCCCTCATCATCTCTTGCCTGAAATACTAACCTACACTCCTAACTGATCTCCTTGGATTCCGATTCCTTCCGCTGCCACCCGTGTCTGATCTTTGCCATGCCTGCAGTGATGCTGTGCCTACAATGCAAAGGGCACTGCCCCTCTCTTTACGGTTCTTCCAGACCTTGCCATCGTTTAGAAGTCCAGAGCCCTTAGCACAGCTCATGAGACCCTCTGCAAGACAACTCTGTTACTGCTTTCTCACCTCCGCGTTCCAGCCACACTGAGCGTGTGTTTCCCAAAGTACACTGTTCACCGAGAAAACGAATTCTGCAAGACTCAACTTAAGCATGCTCTTAAGAATGCAAACTCCTCCGTACAGTCCCCCACACTATCAGCCTCTTCTCCTCTCTGATCATAGGCCACCATATAAACCAAATGTTCACCTTCTTCACGATTTATGGTCATCATTTTCTTTTCCTTTTTTTTTTTTTTTTTTTTTTTTTTGCCCGTGTGTGTGAATCAGCACACCACTGCACGCGGCATAGCAGGCTAGGGACGTACATACCAATCGTTGACATGAATCCTCTTTCAACGTCCTCATCTTGGTGTGATAGGAAAACTGAGGCCTGGCTTTAGGCTTCATTTGCACAGCGAATTTAAGCTATAGAACTTTAATCTCTGGATTTCGGTGGTTTTCCCCTTAACTTTTTCATGGCTGTTTCCCATCCTTTATGCAGTATTTTAAGACAAGTAGAAATATTCAGATTTGGGGACAACAAGAATGTTTTCTTTATGTTAGGAACGTCTTTAAATATTGGTTACATCACTTCTACCCTTTCTCTGCTTCTAACTATTACGTTCAACAGAATGTTGAAAGGATAATGGTAGAATACTGACCTGAATTTCAGAGATTTGGGACCTGTTCTGTCACTCTCTAATTATGTGATCTGGGGCAAGATTGAGTCCCTCATGCCTGTTCTTGTCTATATATTTCACAAGAATGATATGAAAATAAATGGAGGAGATTATGTCGGAAAGCTCTTTATGCTCTGGAAAGCAAGATGTTACAAAATGCCTCAGTGGTATTATTTTCGCAGTTCACTTTTCTCTTCAATGTAGCCTCCTTTATTGATGCTTTAAAAATGTATATTTGATGGCTTTCCTTTGCTCTTGTTTCCACAAACCAGATCGTATTATATGGGATTAGAATTCCAATTCTTACCTCCACCTGACTTTTCCGTATACGCCGTTCCCTCTGATCCACTTGATTCTGAATTTAATTATCAGGCTTACATTAACACCTTGTCTCTTTGCTTTCTTCCTGCCTAGCAGTTCTTCATGGCTGAGTGAAAAGAGCTTGATTAATAAAAGCTTGCCCTTTTATATTTCCTTGTAATTAGTCCAATAAAAAAGGGTCACCTCCTGGATGGGCTTTGTCTGAGTAGTTTCTTTTTTAATTCTTTGTCCTGTGGATGTGCTAATTCGATGGCTTTTTTGGTTTCTTGTGTGTATATTGATGGATTTGAAAATCAGTCTTCTGGTTTTTATCGCCATGCCTTCAAAGCCACAAGCACCTACAAACACCACAACTCTGGAAATAGGATTTGGAACAAAATAGAAATGCAGGGTCTGTGGCTTAACGGGATTAAGGCATGTGACATTCCCAGATGAACAGAGAGTAAGTGTCTTTTTGTCTTTAATCTGTTAGTTGATCAACAGGTACTCAATTTTAAGTGGCACTGTGCGGAGGGTCAATCCATGTTGGTATAAAAAGTTAAATCATTTATCCTTCTAAGCGCTAAGGAGCTGGACCTCACCACGATCATAGCAGCCGTGGGCCCATGGTCCCAAAGCACACATCAGAAAGCACCTCCTGATGAAAATAAGGGAAGATCGTTTACTTTATAGGAAATGTCCATCAAAGCAAATCTAGTGGTGTAATTGGCCACAGAGGGAGATGTGGCCTCTGAAGTACTCAATGTAGATTTCTGTTCTCCAGTAATTTTTTAAGGCCCTTAAAACTGACCTGGGGTGAATAAGTATTAAAAAACAGAAGTCTGAGGAACTCCATGGCAAAGCAGAAGCTTTGGGATCAGGGGATGCTAGTTCAAATTCTGTCTGCTACATTTATTGGCTGTTTGGCTTAAGGGAATCATCGGACTCTTCATTACCATTTTCCTCTGAGGTACAACATAACAAAAGTCTCTCTCTCCCAATGCCCAACCAATTGAAATTTAAATGTGCTAATTCAGGTTAAAGGTCTGGACAGAGAAGGATCATGTATGTCAGCAATTATTTTTATTGAAATGCCATCTCCCTAATTGTCCACTTCCTCAAGGACGATCATCCAAACGTCATTTGTGTCTGACGTTGCCTCGTGTGGGTTATGTGCTACCTGATGACAGAGGAAACCAGATACGGAATGAGAAAGAGACACTGGAATCAATAATTTGCTCCCAGGCATGCCTGGTTATATTGCTGGTAAATAATTCATCCTCTGGTGGTAAAGGGAGGTCTCCAAAGTGATTCTCCACAAACTCATTTTTAACACTTCTCACCAGAGGGAAACACTGAAGTCTGATTTCCCCAGGAAATGGACAGTGTACTTCGGTAGAACCACCTTTCAGTGATATTTTACATTTTGAAGCTTTTTACAGTTCCACGCAGTCGCATACGTATTGTTTCTTTTATTCCTCATAACCATTCTTTGAGATGTCCTAAAAGGTACTATTATCTTAATCTTTAAAATGAGGAGAGGAAGAATAGAGATTAAAGAAGCTGCCTGCTTATTTTCATATTTCGGTAACCCCATATTAACTCTGTAATCTTAAGCAAATTATTTAATATCTCTGTGCCTTGATTTCCTAATCTATACAATAAGGCTTGCTATTAATCCCTATCCACTGGCTACAGTCAGGATTCAATGTGCTAATACATGTAAAGCTGTAAGGACAGTGTTTAGCAGACTCAAAAAATGTTGACTATTCGAAGGAAGTGGCAAAGCCAGCTTATGTAGGGCCAGAGCTTCTATATAGCCGACGTCCTGTTAATGTTTAGAAAAAATTTTGACCCCTTTACAAGTAACGAAACTGTGACCTAGATTAACAGAATTTCCTGGTGTGATATGCTCAGCTGACCTTCATATCTCAATTACACCCCTCTGCTCACTCCTCTTCCTTGACCTACCTTTTACATGTTCGTGTTCTTCAAAGTTCCACATAATCTCCTTTAAAGAAAACATTGTTCTCCACAATGTAAGCCTCCCCCGCTCCCCGCCGCCCCTTTTGCTTATGACACTTTGTATTGACCACTCTTCTTCTGGGTCCCCATCAAGTAATTCTACCACAACCTTTGAGTGTGTGTGTGTGTGTGTGTGTGTGTGTGTGTGTGTGTGTTTCCCTTTCTCTTTTAGGTTCTAAGTCCTCAGTACCTTACAAGAGGCCTAGCCCATATACAGTAAGCACTCAAATGTTTGAAGAAGGATGGGACATAGTTTTAAACTGAAGTGTTTAAATTCTTGTAGAATATTTTCTGGAATATTTTAAGAGTTTTTCTAAAATCTGCTCTGCTAAGTAATTCGTAGTTGGAAGTCTGACATATTTCAAGCACCTGTGCCATGCCAAGCACTGTGCTAAGTCTGGGTGTATAAAGGTGCCCCAGAGGGGCCTCTGTCTTCAGACCAAGAGTTCAAACTTGTGAGTGAGTTAGCAGTGATGTTGCTGTAGTGTGGCGTTGATCTTTTTTTAGAGAGAGTATCACCTCTTTGTCACAGGTAGGGCTTTCTGTGCCTCACCAATTTAACATTTAGATATTGTCCCATGTGTTGGCCTTCAGAGTGAACGTTGTTCGTGATAATGGAATTCATGAGTAGAAGTTATTTACATTTTTATGTTTCATTTGTAAGTCTTTAAAAAAGGTATCTGTCTCCATTGCTCTTGCCTCTTCAGTGCTTCTCCTAGTGCAGTTTACCATGTATATAAATTGAAAAATAACTGAAGGAATGGAATCCTGTCATCATTTGCCCATGTACATATGCACACTTTTAATTGTCCTCTGTTGTTTTCATCTGTGGATCTTTACCAACCTGATGCTACTCCACCGTGAGGCGTCACTAGAATGCGTATTTCTCTTTGGGTTTAGAGACCCATTTTGAAGGTGTCAGACATTCAGTAACAACCTTTTATGTGGTATAGGCAGCGTGTACTTACTTTCCCAGAAAGGTAGAAATGACGCATCATTTATCACAGGACCACTCGTGTTTTTCAGTGTTGTTGCTTCAGTCGTGTAGTGATGTGCCCTTGACTTGTGTGCTTTCAAACTGTTGGGTATCTTGAAAATAACATTGAGGGAAATCGGGATCATGGTGCTAGTCTAGCTCATCCTTGTCTGAAGCAGTGCCTCGCGCTTCCAAGTTGGGGCTTACCAATACATTTGGAGACTGTGATTCTAGAAATTCTAGATATGTGGTAGAATGATAAATGTTGGCAAAGAAACATTTTCTTGTTCTCTTTGCACTTGGTACTTTGACTTAGTATATGAAATATAGTAATTTTCACGCATGATGCTTTCACAAACTATGAAACCTCTCATTGTCACAATCTGGGTTTAACATGACCTTTGTTAGATACATATTGGGGTTATAATAATTACATTTGATATTGAAAAATATGCATGATTGTAGTTCTTTCGGTTAGGGTATATCCTTCAGCCTTCATTCCAGTTGACCTAAGTATCACATGATTTGGTACACTGGAGGAGAAGAGCTAGAACCTTCTCCTTGCCTGTTGACAGAGCTCCATTCGTGAATGAGTTCTTTTACAACTGCTGGATTCCT
The DNA here is from genome assembly GCF_003009895.1 of Hyaena hyaena. Classification (NCBI taxonomy): domain Eukaryota; kingdom Metazoa; phylum Chordata; class Mammalia; order Carnivora; family Hyaenidae; genus Hyaena; species Hyaena hyaena. The sequence goes on along the minus strand of NW_024080799.1, from coordinate 1,535,851 downwards.
TACTCACAACTGGGTAGGAGTAGGGTCACCTGTTTCCTACAAGAAATGTATCGTTTAAATGAACGTGCATTTGCAATATGCGTTCTCTATTCTCTTATGTTCTCTGGGGTCAAAGAGCACATGTATAAAAATAACCCCATATTGCAGTTGATATGTGATAATGAGCGATGTTTTTTTAAATGAATACAAATGCATTAACATCTCTTAAGTAATAAATGAATAAGTTGTTTCTTCTAATCCATAAATAATTGCTATAAGTGTAGGTACTCATAAAAATTCTATTAGCAGGCCTTGGTCCAGAGGACGTGGCTGGCTACAGCTAGCAGGCCTGTACCTCTGGGTGCATGTCAGGATTTCACACCAGGGTGCATACATATCACCATTCTTCATTTCTGAAGAATGAGCCTTCGTGGAAGGTAAACTCTTAACCGGTGACACTCAGAAGTAACGAGCTCAAATGTGAAAGTAGAGGGACACACACGAACATTCACCTGTGTGTGTGTATATCTGTATCTGTATTTGTATCTATATCTCACTCTGTCATTGGATTTCATAATACCCTGATACAAATTCTGCAAGTGATGAGCATCCTGGGTGTCCTGCTAGCCCTAGGCAGCACGCGCTGCTCTCCTTTCCTTTCTTACATCGTTCTTCCGTGCGTGTGCACCTGCTCCTGCAGTCCCGGGGCTCCGTAGCAGCTCCCCCTGTGCCCCCTCCTCCAGAGTGGCTCACCCGTGCAGCCACCCCCCTCCCCATTCCAGACCAGCCCCGGAGTAGCTGAGCTAGCCTCCAGAATGTCTACTACCCAGACCCCTGCCCCCTGCTCTCCACTCCTACCACGCGTTTGCCAAGAAGCGTTTTATAAACACCTGTCTTGAAAAGATCGCTACTAGAAGGAGCCCGCATCCGTCCTTTGAGTCCTATTTCAGCCATTCTGTCGTGGGAAATTCACAACCAACCTTTGGGACATTAACATCCGGTATTACTGACCCCATATTGTCAGTGATGGGTTTAAGGGTACAAAATGGAGGTTTGGTGATCTCATGCTGTGTCCTGAAGCCTGTGCAACAGAGCTGACACATCTAGATCTTCTCGTTCCAAATTTAGCACTGGATCACCTAACCTCTGCTGCCCAAAGTCAGAACTGAATTACTATTTCCGGAAGGAAAATTTAAAAGCAGACAAACCAGCTCTATTTTATTTCAGTACAAAGATGCATTAGATGTTGACATTTGGGTTTTTTTTGTTTTGTTTTCTGGTTTTTTGTTTGTTTGTTTGTTTGAAGTAAGGAAGCATATCTGTAGATGGAGGAAAGAGGAGTTTCCAGATAAACATGAGAGGTCACGAAGGTTTTTCAAACTGCTCTTCAAAACCTTTTTAAAGGTATAGATTGATTTTCCCTCTGTAGTGCTTGAAATACAATTCTGCCCTAAGGAACTAGTGAATTAGAAGAACTCTCAGTATACTTTCTAGTCATGAATTCTCTTCTTTTCTTGAACACCACAACCTTCTTAGAAACCACCTTGGTTTTTCTCATTAGCACAATGGGACCTTAGGAGAAGAAAGGGTGATTATTGTGAACTTAATGGTGGTTCTAAAGCAAGCTGGTACCAAAATTACTTTTTAAATGTGCTTCTAGGGGCTTCTAGGTGGCTCAGTCAGTTGAGCATCCAACCTTTGATTTCAGCGCAGATCATGATCGCAGGGTCATGAAATCGAGCCTGGCATCGGGCTCCGCACTGAGCGTGGAACCTGCTTGAGATTCTCTCTCTCTCTCTCTCTCTCTCTCTCTCTCTGTGTGTGTGTGTGTGTGTGTGTGTGTGTGTATGTCCCTCCTCTCCACTCATGGGTGTGTACATTCTCTGCCTCAAAATAAAAAAATAAAACATACTCCTAAGATCAGCTTTTTCCAAACACATGAATGCACATAAATTATGTGTACAGCATAATATGCATCTCTTATCTTTTGGCAGGTCTTTCAGAAGCCATTTCAAACGAAGTCTCCATGTAACTTAAATCAAATGAGTAAATGTTTCTCCTGGTCCTTTTTTCCCCTCTTAATTTCTAAATACCCTATTTAAAGTGTTAAAGAATTATATAGTAAGTCCTTAGGCAAAGCTAAATTCTCTGGTGCTTTCAGGATCTTAAAACAGTAGTCTGTTTAACAGAAGATAGAACTGATCAGACAACAGAATTTAAGACTCTGCATAAAAGAGTCGATCCTGAGGGAAGTCACGGTAAACCCTTTTTGCCAGCATCTCGCAAGAGTGAGTTATGGTAACAGCACCTGGCACAGGCAACTTGTAATCCATAGATGACTAGGCTTCTTCGGAAGTCCTCTCCTAAGCTCAGGCTTTGGAAATAAAGTGCAGCCAGAGCTGAAGAAAGAGGAATCTGCTACCATATAAGGATAATGTCTTCAGTCCATTGAAAATGCAACATGTTACTTCCCGCCTCCTGTCTGGGGACTTTTCTTATTCAACAGTGGAGAAACTAGTGGAACAATATGGACTTTTCTTTGTTTTTTTTTTTTTTTTTAATTTTTTAATGTTTTATTTATTTCTGAGACAGAGAGAGAGAGAGAGACAGTGTGAGCAGGGGAGGGTCAGAGAGAGAGGGAGACACAGAATCCAAAACAGGCTCCAGGCTTGAGCTGTCAGCACAGAGCCCAACATGGGGCTTGAACCCACAAACTGAGATCATGACCTGAGCCGAGTTGGACACTTAATCAACTGAGCCACCCAGGTGCCCCAATATGGACTTTTCTTATATAAGAGAATAAAAGAGCAGAGAAAGGGTGGGCCTGAAGACTAACTCTTTTCTCTGTGGTCAGGAGACTAACTTTGGCTCTCTGTGACTTAATAAGAGGGTGATGTGAAAGAACCAAGAAACAATCACTCCTTTGGGCAGTTGGGGAACTGAGGCATATCAGGTCCCTCACAGAAATAGCTAACTATTGCCTTTTCTGTCTGAAATGTCTCCTTAAAGGAAATATTAGATTGTAATCCTGAGTTCTCATTCAGAACTATGCGCGCTGCCATTTCATATCCTCAGTGCTAAGAGAATTGGTGTTAGTTACTAACATTCAACTGTTTGACCTTATTCATTTTTTAAAATTTTTTAGGTTTATTTATTTTTTGAGAGACACAGAGTTGAGCTGGGGGAGGGGCAGAGAGAGAGGGAGACACAGAATCCAAAGCAGGCTCCAGGCTCTGAGCTGTTAGCACAGAGCCGGACGCAGGGCTCAAACTCACAAGCTATGAGATCACGACCTGAGCTGAAGTCAGATGCTCAACTGACTGAGCCACCCAGGTGCCCTGACTTTATTCATTTTAAGGCCACTTAATCTGCCTAACCTTTATGTTACTCATCTGTAAAATGGGAATGATAATGCTCTCATTTTAGAGTGTTGGAAGAACTCAATAAGATGATACATGTAAAACATTTAGCAAAGTATCTGGCAAACGTTAAGTTTCTCCATAAATGTTAGCTGCTGTTAGCTATTATAATTTGAATACCAAAAAGTTCAGAGAATGGAAAATTACTATTTGTCATGCTCTAAGTACAGACTGAAATTTGTATATGCTGTATCTTTTGAACTCAGATTTGACTGGAGTAATGTTAGCAAGTAATTTCAGAGATTTGGTTCAGTTCTTAAAATGTTCTGCTTTCCCAAGTGAAAAATTGTGCATGTTCCACAGAATGCCTTAAATATTCAGGAATCTTCCCCAAGCCTAATGCTGATAGCAAGAATATGAAATAATAAGCACTGCCCTTTGCTTCTATCATTTTTTCTTTGCTTTATCTCTAAATACCCAGCATTTTATTAAATTGACTCTTTGGTTCTACCCAGCAACCAGAAAGCCGAAGAATCATGGGTGGGTTGAGCTTGAAACCTACCATATCAATAGGCTTTCCAACCTCTTTTAAAAGGTCAGTGTAAGTGACTGTAGGAACGTGGAATCCCTGTCACTGGTGGCCTGCAGTAGATGTGTGACCGATGAGAGCACAGATCAACAGTGCCTCTCTCACAGCTGAGTCGCTGGAGCTTAGTGCTGTGCTCACACATAGTAGATGTTCAGTAAATGCTTGTGAAATACTACATAAGTAACCAATCTCAGGATGACCTCTTCTTCCAGAAATCTTTAAAAACGAAACCTTACAGGGGCACCTGGGTGGCTCAGTCAGTTAAGCGTCAGACTTCAGCGCAGGTCATGATCTCGCGGTTCGTGAGTTCAAGCCCCGCGTCGGGCTCTGTGCTGACAGTTCAGAGCCTGGAGCCTGTTTCAGATTCTGTGTCTCCCTCTCCCTTTCCCTCCCCCGCTCCTGCTCTGTCTCTCTCAAAAATAAACAAACATTAAAAAAATTTTTTTTAACTAAACCTGACATGCAGTACTTAAAGAGATCAGAGTGGTGCTTTGTTAGTATAAATTCACTTTCTGAATAAATAAATTTAGATTTCTAGTTTATTGTTTTAAAGTTAACCACTGTATGTAATGGAGCTGTTGATAAGCGAATGAAATTTATAATTGGGGGTCAAAGACAAGAGTTTTAGTCTTGTTTTATTAGCCTTGCATACTTGAAATTGAAATAATCCAAAATGATAACCCTGAGGCTCTGAAGGTTCCGGGGTGTACGGCTAAGGCAGCTGCCATGGAGCGAAGAGAAGGTGTGTTGTCGGCCTGAGCTCCGTAAGAATACTTGTGGTCCTGGGGACTGCCGTGAGAAGTCTTCCCTGTTATTCTTCGTAAATCAGAAAGCCAGGTTCTTGTCCTGCAAGGAAACCAGAGCTTAAGGCTTTGAAACCACAGTTATATCTGACCAACCCAGAGCTTGTGGGGGCCTTCAGAGCAGTGACGGTGCGATGCCTCCCAGGGCCAGGGACCCATCTTACAGGCTGCTAATTGCCCTTTGATTTTTCTCTCCAATAAGCTTCTCTCTGTTCCAAGGAAACATCGTCAGGATGAATTGGAACATGACAAACACATAAAACATCTTTAGAGGAAGTTTAACTTCTCAGAGGAAAGATGCTGTAGCAATGGAAGGAGTTATTATAAACTTAAAAAAAATGAGATATGTAAAAATGTTGTTAACACTTGAGACTGTGTCCCATTTTATGCCTTATGTTTGCCTTTGCTCCTGGAATTTTTAGGCCTGTCTTACGGATGTGTAAATCACATTAGCACTGGGGAGGGTTTCGTACATGAGTTGTACTGTCTGTCAGAGCAGATTGCTTTGCTGTTTTTCCTGCATTTTCCTAAAAGTCTGCCCACACACTGATATGCTACCAAGGCTCTCACACTTAGACATATGCTAGAGCACAAAAACGCTTTCCCCTCTGGACTCATAGAGGGTGTTTCAAGAATGCTTTCCCTAATTCCTGCTCCTTGAGATAAAAGAACATTTGGCAAAGAAAGTCCAGCTGATTGCTTTGAAACAAGTCGGGAACTGAACTCACTTAATAGAACTAAAGGATGTAGGACCTGATTAGTTCGAAATCCTCTTCTGTGATAAGGCTGAAGCAGGTGTACCTTGCAACTCTCAAAGGTGGGAAAGTTTTGTGACTTTGCGAGCATGCAAACAGGTCACAGGTTCATGGTCAAACAGCCCACTAAACTGCATCATTCTTCTAGAATGCCGGGTCCTTGTAGCTCACCAGACCAGCTCTGCACTGTACATTCCTGTGCATCGTAGCAATTTTTAAGTATCCCGTCCCAGAAGGTGATGTGTGTCTGCTAAAAGGAAAAAAGTATTCTTTGAACTTGAAATGTCACGTGTTTAAAAAATAAAATTCTCTAAGAAGGTGCCAACCCCAGATAAACTTACAAATGTTTTTATCACTGGCAAAACCACTTTAAAATGTTTTTTTAATGTTTTTTATTTATTTCTGAGAGAGAGAAAGAGAGACAACATGAGCAGAGGAGGGTCTGAGAGAGAGGGAGACACAGAATCTGAAACAGGCTTCAGGCTCTGAGCTAGCTGTCAACACAGAGCCTGACGTGGAGCTCGAACCCACGAACTGTGAGATCACGACCTGAGCCAAAGTTGGCCGCTCAACCGACTGAGCCACCCAGGTGCCCCTAAAATGTTTTCTGATGATGTATCATCATCTCTGTGTAAATGTAATAAGGATTCAGAAATTAACAGTCTTCAGAGGTGCCAGAGAATCTCTAGGGAATATCAGATAACAATAATGAGAAAAGAGACATAAATCATGTGCTTGTTCTCCCAAACTTTGCTCCCTGTCACTTGCAACCTTTTTAGAGATATAAAGCCCCTTAAATTTTTTGCTGATTTTACGCTTTCACTTTTGTATCCTCTATGGGCTATAAGACACAGGTTTCATTATTTTTTGTTGAGATTTAATTGACGTATACAATGTGTTGATTTGATACATTTATGTATTGCAATATGATTACCACCTTAGCATTAGCTAATACCTTTACCATGTCACATAATTACCGTTTCTTTTTTTGTGGCGAAAACAAGTAAGGCCTCATTTCTTAGGACCTTTCAAGTTGATCATACAGTATTGTTGACTATATTGACCTACATCTTTTTAACTGAATTTCATTTGAGCACTTTTGCAATTTCCCTGGAGGTAAATAATAATGTTTAGTATATGCCCAGCCAAAAATTGAGAGCGAGGTAAGATTTACTGGGGCCAGCCCAGTAGCGAAGGCTAGGCAAGTAGCAGGAACTATCTTAAATGCTTTTCATGTATTAGCTCATTTAATACTTTCAACAGCCCTATAAGGCAAGTACATTATTTGTCCGATTTTATAGAAAAGAAAGTGAGGTATTGGGGCCTTCAGTACTTGTTCAGAGCTGCACAGTTAGATGCGTGGGACAGGTGATCTGTCTACAGCCCCAGGCATTTAACTACAAACCTCCTTCTCTTGTAACAGATGACCAGCCTTATTAAAAAGTAATAAGCATCATAAATGGTAGCTGCATGAAAACCATCGTGGCTGAGTTTATCTGGTCTTGGTCGTCTATGGCTTGTCCACTGCGCATCCCTTTCATGGTGATCTGACATTCTGTCCCTCGGCACTCAGAGATTTCATCTGAATCCCCCCCATAATTGCTCACACGTGGTCTTTGGAGTACTTTTGTTATCGCTATTGTTTCACAATCTTAATAATATACATTGACTCACCCAGATTTTAAGTTCTAAAAATCAAAGACAGTATCTTTTTCTACTTTCCCCTTTTATACACACACACACAGAAAAACATATAGAGTGAGCATTTAAAAATGTATGCTGAGTGAAATGGATTTAAGGAAGTTAAATAATCTTAGGGTGCCTGGGTAGCCCAGTAGATCAAGTGTCTGACTCTTGATCTCAGCTCAGGGTCGTGAATTCAGGCACTGCTTTGGGCTCAGTGTGGGGAAAAAAAATAAAGTTAAATAGTTGATTGTAATAATTAAGTTATTCCTCACATCCACCAAAGTGTAATTTTCAGATATTTTGGTATCCTTGGTTTACACTCATATGTTAATGCCAAGGTGCATTTGATCAATTTAGTCTTCTTCAAATTCATACAGAAATTTTTCCAAAGAAGATGCATAATTAGTTCCCACTGACACATATTCTTTAACTGATCTTGCCATGAAAAAAAATGGATTTCAGATAAAGCTAAATGAGACAGTTTCGTATATTTTCACAAATGCATAATATTCATGGACAAATTTAGAAAAAGTCAAAGTCTTGCTATTCTCCATTAAAGTATGTTTTAATTGCCCAATAAACAAGAAAAATTAAAGTGGTAATTGGTATGAACTTTATATCTGATTCACAGATGTTTTCTGATAACTCATACTTAATCTTTCATTGCCAGTAATAGATACATTGAATACATTAAGCTCCAGAGTGATTTGTTAGGTTTGTGAACACATCAGCTTCTTGGAGGGCCTTAGAAGTTGCTCTCAGATAGTCTAGATAGAAGACAAAAGAAAAAGAAATACATTGCATTGATTGGAAGCAAAATCGGGGAAGAAATCTCAGAAATTAGTGGTATGTAACCTTTTAAATTAAGGCATCATTTTCTTTTGGAATTTAGTATATAATATAGAGAATCACTAATCAAACAAAATGTTTCATTTATTGCTGTAAGTTTTTTGGGTAATGAAAGCTAGAAAATGTGATATATATACTAGAGTGTATTTATTAGTCTGTAATTTTCTACTGGGAAGCACTTCTGTTTGGGTCACTCTTTTTTCATACTTGATTTTTCTGCCTTACCTGCTTTGTGAATGAACCTGAAACTTACACTGCTGATATCAGGCACGTTTGAACAGGTGATCACACCAGACCCCATTAATCGTTCATGCAGCAACCCATCTAACAACCGTCCTCAGTGTTTTTCTACAGAAGCCATGATGTGCATCATGGGGACATTTGCCTGCTGCCTATAACAAAAGCACCAAAAATGCTTGGTAATACAAATGCCTGCTTGACGATATGATCTTCAACATGTAGACACATCATCTGATATAAACGTGGGGAAATTATGAGATCATGAGATCATGGAGAAGATCACAAAACACTGATTTTTTAAAATGTATGAATCATTTTATTTTCTCTTGGAGCCAGACACATAGTCTTAAATACTACAGTTTATTTTGGCAGCTGGAAGAATCAAGTATTTATTATATTGATAATTAACCCCCTGAGTTGGGAAAAAATAGATTGTAATTCACAGAAGCTCTGGCCTTTCTGGAAACAATATAATTAATGCCACTAGTCCATGAAACAGTTCTCAAACTGCACACCCATTTTCCCTATAAATGAGTTACATTATATAGGTTGTGGTGGCTGGAAGATAGGTCCCTGAATGAAGGAGCCAGGGAGGATGTTACGGGCAACTAAGGAATTTTAGTTAATAAGGTTTAAGGGCGATAATCTAGAATGGATGGAGGCCAGCAGCCTTGATGAATGCATGCTGAGTGTGATATACAGGGTGGCTTTGGGAAGGAGGGAGGAGCTCTGGCTTAAGACCACACCTGGCTAAGCTGTGGGCGACTATTGACCCTAATCACTTCCTTAGCAATGAATTCTACCGTCACAAGCCAGAATTCTCCTCCTAAAACAGAACAAAACAGAAATCCTGATGTTCCAGAACCTACAGAATATAGTTCTATGTAAGGGACCCCTCACAGTTGGTATCTGGGCCTGGCAGTCCCGTTCTCCTCATGTGCTTGCTTTCTCTTTGCCACTCACGGGGCTGCTTGTCTGTATTTTGCGAGACCCATTTGTTGGTCTCCTGCATTAAGCTTCCCTGATCTCAACCAGAATTAAACACTTTCTCCCATTACTCCCCTAGTACTTTAACTCCTCTCTTCATCATGTATCATGTTTCTGGCTTGTGTAATGTGAATATGCTGAATGCCAGTGAATTGCACACTTAAAAATTATTAAAGGGGTAAATTTTATACCACATGTATTTACCATTAAAAAAAAAAAAAGACTGTGGGTGAAGGGGAAAGGGTACGGAAGGAGAAGGGATTCTGATGAGATGCTGCAGCAGGAAGCCAGGTAAGAGAGGAGTGTGGTGGTGAAGATAGTGAGAAGTATTGAAGTCTGGACAAACTTTGAATGTTGAGCCATTCAGTCCTATTGACAGAATGTGGATGGGAGTGAATGAGCCACCAGGAGAATAGTGGTCATTGCCTGTGATCGAGAAAACTGAGGAAGGAGTGAGTTTGGGGAGAATATCATGTGTTCAGCTTTCACCATGTTAGGGATGTCTGACACACAAGTAGAAAGTCAGGAGTCTGGGGCTCAGAGAAGAGGGGCTATAGAAATAAATATAGATAGGGGCGCCTGGGTTGCTGAGTTGGTTAAGTGGCTGACTTCAGCTCAGGTCATGATCTCACTGTTCGTGAGTTCGAGCCCCGTGTCCAGCTGAGCGCCTGGAGCCTGCTCCAGATTCTGTGTCTCCCTCACACTGTCCTTCCCCTGCCCACGCTGTCTTTCTGTCTCTCAAAAAGTGAATAAATGTTTAAAAAAAAAAAAAGGAATAAGAAAAAAAGAAAGAAATATGGGTAGCATGCAAAAAGATGGTACATAAAGCACACTAAGCAAAGCATGGAAATGAACACGATCAGCCAGGGAAAGGGTTGAAACAGAAAAGAGAAGTGACCAGAGGACTGAGCTCAGGACCCTCCAGGATTCAGAGATCAAGAGAAGGGGAGAGACATAGATACAAGATACTTTTCATTACCGGTCAGCAAATTTCTCCTGAGCACCCCCTCTGCCAGGAGGTGTTTTTAGATGGTTAGAATAACAATTACTAAAATAAGGCAGCACCCACCTCTTAACGCTTTGCTCTCTGGTGAGTTACTTACCTTGACTGAATCCCAGATGCGTCATCTGTAAAATGGGGTTAATGATTGAGGTTAGCATAAATGAAACAGCAGTAACTTCTGTTGTGTCCTGAATATCCACCCGTTTATATATAGAGCTTTATTTTCATAACCCTAATCCTTCTTATAACTCTGCAGAGTAGGTATTGCTGTCTTACAAAAATGAGGGCAAAGTTTAGTGAAGCTACTAAGTTTTTCTAAGACAGCTAAAAATTCATCAGCAAGATTCCTGCCCTGGTAGTTGTGAACTCTTGTCTTTTAGTCCATCCACTATTTCAAGCTATTGTAATATGCAAAACACCCAGCAAGCTGCCTAAGGCAACAGCTGGACCTTCCAAGCATGTTCCTTTTATCCTTGTCTTCCCTTCCACTTACATAGATCTCTTTGAGGGCCAGGAAAACAAACTCCTATAATCAAAACTAATCAGAAAAGCAATCACCTAGGTCATCAAGTATGTAAACTGCCAACTATAAACCTAGTAATATCCCCAAACAAATTTAATGAATGTTAATTGACTGAATAAACAAAAACTGTGCATTTTTAGTGTAATTTTCTCTACAAAGTACCTGGCCTTTAGAATTACAGATTGGACAGCACTTAATGAAATTCCATTACCATTGAATTTGTTTTATGAGCTTTCTTTTATGAAATCCATTCCAGTTATCCATGAAAATACTTCTTTATTACCTAGTTTCTACTACCCTTTGAAATTATTACTTGCCTAGCAAGTGAAAAGAAAGTGCCACTCTATTGTCTTTTAAACATAAATCTATTGTTTATATATGCATTAATTTGAATCATTGGCTTTTCCTATCTTGCCACTCTTCTGTGGACTCTCGGTTAGTTAACGACATTGCTGTTATCCTGATTCACCCAGGCTGAGCCAATGGGGCCACCTATCATTCCTCTCTCTCCTTTATCCGCCATTTTCTAACCAGTCACCAAGAACTGACAGATCTACTCCTGAAATGCCTTGAAGTTGGTCCTCTCAGATTCAGATTTAAAGACACTAGTCAGCTCAAGGAGAATATACTTCTTAGATCTAGCAAAAAATGGCTCTCTAATTGATAAGGGCCTTGACTTTAATCACTTCTTCACCAATAAATTTTACTTTCATAAGTCAGAACTTTTCTCCAAAAAAAAAAAAAAAATCCTGATTTTTCTAGCACCTACAAAATGCAGTTCTCCTTAGGGAACAAAGTCGATGGTATCTGGCCCATTGTCCTGGTCTCATCTCTTCTGCTTTCTCGTCACCAATCCCATGGCAGCCTGTCAATATTCTTCAAGACCCACTTGTTGGTATCCTCCATTAAGTTTGTCCTGATCTCAACCACAATGAAGCACTCTCTCCCTTTAATCCCGTAATACTTTATTATTCCTCTCTTTATCACATATCATTTTTATGGCTTGTTTGTAATTATGATTTGCATACATAATAAGTTGGAGAAATTATTATTATCTTAACAGCTGGCAACAAGTTCTTCCAGAATAAAACTCTCTCGGTGTGGAAAATGTGTCCTTAAAACTGCTTGGGGATGGACCTTAAGCTAAACCCCATTCTCACATCCCAGCCAGAGACTTGTATATAACTGGAGCCACAAGGCTTTCGGTAGGGGCAAGCTGCTCTGCATGCACAAAGGGAGGGAATTTTTTGTTTTTCTCTTGAATAAAGATGAGCTAGGGATGGGAGCAGAACCCAGAGAAGAGAGGAAGGAGAGAGAATCTGCCAGTAAAATGACGGATTGCCTGAAGCTGGATGGGACCGTTGAGCAGCACAGAGGTAGCCCAAGGCATTTTACTCCATGGGAGAACCCTAGGAAAGGAGAGCCAAACTCTAGAGGCCTGTAGTCAAAAGGGCTACTAAACACTCAGAGGAGTTTATGGGTTGTTCAAGATGTGAAAATTGAAGATGGTGCTGAAATCTTAGCATCAGAATTAATGCTAGTGACCCCGGTGGCCCTGAGAGTAATACCTCCCAGAAGTCCACATGCATCTTTACAGGTTGGGGGCTGTATTTCCACATGTCAGAGAAATGGCAAAGGCTTGAGTCTTTTTTCACCTACTTGAGGGAGATAAATCTCCAAATCCTATACCTCACCAGATTATAAACTTGTTAAGAATGGCTTTGTATGCCCACTTGCTGTGCTATGGTGAACTCACAGAAAATATTTGTTGTTTTATTATTTTTTTAAGTTTATTTATTCAAGTAATCTCTACACCAACATGGGTCCCGAACTTGCAGCCCTGAGATCAAGAGCCACATGCTCTTTCAACTGAGCCAGCCAGGTGCCCCCATTGTTTTATTTTATTGAATCAATAGTGTTAAGATGAAAAATAAGTATACAGCAGACTACTACTAATTTAAACTCTCTCATCTTACTGATTTTCGCAGCAGGGAAAAACCTAGTAAAAAAAAAAAAAAATACCAAGAGCGCAAATGATACTGAATCATCAAGAAATATGTACAAGAGATTTAGTAGTTCCATCATGATGTATTAAGGGTTCTTCATCTTTCTGTAGGAAAGATGTGATGTAGGAAGAGGTGTGGACTATGACTCTTACGATTTCCCAGGCATTTAACTGTCCTGAGCTGCTTTTCTTGGCTGCTTGTCAGCTGTAAGACTGCCAATGTCAATCCTACCTACCTTTCTGTAATTTTTGTGATGATCTTCTAAGTTTACATATGATGATATAGAAGCCATTATTATCCCATCTGTAGTATTTTACAGTACACAGTAAGTTTACTAAAACAGTGGCACACACATTAAGAGACTACCTGTAATAGCGAATAATACTTTGATCCTGGGAACCACAGATAATGTTTTACCAATAATGGAGAAGAGTGAAATTAGAAAAGTACTATTTGTATGATGCTTGCAGTTTTTTGGGTTCTTGGGGTTTTTGGTTTTTTTTTTTAAATCTAATCCTTCTTAGGGAAATAGGGATAGGTCAGATTGTGCATTTGGTGGATAATATGGCTCCAAGACTTTAGTGGGATATGAGAAGTTCTAGGTGAGAGTAGGGCCAGTAGCTTAGGAATGTCACAAACATCAGCTCCATAGAAGCAGGCTAACAGCAAAACTGAGGCTGAAAAGAAAGGGTATTAGCAAATAGGAATAGTCAACATAGTAAGGAATGGTGTTTGGTGTAAATATGATATCATGAAACCCAAGGTCAAGAAAGGACACAGAACATTCTCTTCCCAACGTCTTCAATCAAGCCAACATTACCCTGATACCAAAACTAGGTAAAGACCTCGCAAGGAAACTGCACACCAAAACCCCTTGTGAATATCGACTCAAGAGCCCATAGTAAAATATAAGCAAACCGAATCTAACAACATATAAGAATAATTGTATACCATGACAAAGTGAGATTTAACCCAGGAATGAGGCTGGTTTGACACAGGAATATCAGTCAATACAATATATTATATTAATAGACTAAAAGGCAAGACCACATGATTATCTCAGTAGGTACAGAAGAGGCATTTGACAATTCCAACATCTTTTCAATGATAAAAACACACATCAAACTGGAAATAGAAGGGAGTATCTTCACTGAACACCCTAGAACACTGAAAACTGTTAAGCCTCATTTAAAAAAATTAAATGTTAAATTGAAAGATGCCCCATGTTCATGGATTGAAAGACTTAATGTTGGTAAGATGGCAGCATTCCACAAAATGATAAATAAATCCAGTGAAATGCCTACCCAAATTCTAACTGTGTTTTAGGTTGCAGAAATTGACAAACTGATGTTATGATTCATTTGAAAATAATCTTGGAAAAAGTCTTGACAAAAAGAACAAATAGAAGACTAACAGTTTCCAATTTCAAAATTTACCTCAAAGCTATAAAACCTAGACATCGTGGTACTAGGGTTAAAATGTACACGTAAAAATCAATGGGACAGAAGCAACCTTTTCATTTATGGTCAGTTGATTTTCACAAGGGTGCCAAGACAATCTAAAGAAGAAAGAAAAATCTTTTCAACAAATAATGCTGGGGCCACTGTATACCCACATGTAAGAGAATGAAATTAGTTAGACTCCATACACAAAAATTAGCCAAAAATGGATTATAGACTTAACGTAAGAGCCAAATCTATAATGCTTTTAGAAGAAAACAGAAGAGTAAAATCTTCAAGACCTTACTAAAGCCTTCTTAGATATGACAACAAACAAATACACAAAATGACTACGGAAATATTAAATTGGATTTAATCAAAATTTAAAACTTTTATGCTTTAAGGATATAAGCAAGTGAAAACGCAGTCCACAGATTTGGGAGATAATATTTGCAAACATATATCTGATGAGTCTTGTATCCTAGAATAAATAGAAATCTCACAACTCAACAATACGAAGGCAGCACAAAATTAAAATAGGCAATATATATGAATAGACATTTCTCCAAAGATATCTACAAATGGGCTATGAGCACATGAAAAGATGCTCCACTTCATTAACCATTAGGGAGACTGTAAAGCAAAACCATAATGAGATACACAAACTAGGATGGCTAAAATGAAGACAGAGATGCATGTTTACAATGTCTAGTGCTGGTAAAACCACAAAATGGTGTAGCCACTTTGAAAAACAGTTTGAAAAATGCTGAATGTTAAGTGTAGACTTACCACAAAATTTAGCACTGTGATTCTGTTGCTAGATATATATACCTAAGAGAATTTAAACATGTCCACACAAAAACTTGTACAAATGTTCATAGCAGCAATAGTCATAATAGATGAAAAGTTCATCAGCTAATGAACAGGTAAGGAGTATACCGTATCTCTATGATGGAATATACTTCAGCTATTAAAAGGAACGAAGTGTTGATGTATGCTACAATATGAGTGAACCTTGAAAACTTGATTCTAAATTTAGAAAAGAAGCCAGACACAAAAAGACACATGTTGTATGATTCTGTTCCTCCTAAATGTGCAGAATAGGCAAATCTATGGAGATGAAAGTAGATGAGTTGTCCCCAGGGACTCAGTGGGAGAAGTGGAATGACTACTCATGATTATGGAGTTTTCTTTCTGGGTGATGAGAATATTCTGGAATTAGAGGTTGTGGTTCCATAACATTATGAATATAATGAATGCTACTGAATAAATTTATAGGTTGAATTTTATCACATGTAAATTACATCTTTTTTATAATTCATGTTAGTTAACATATGGTGTAGTAGTGGTTTCAGGGGTAGAATTCAGTGATTCATCACGTACATAAAACACCCAGTGCTCATCCCAACAAGTGCCCTCCTTAGTGTCCATCCCCTATTTAGCTCATCCCCCCCACTCTCCTCCCCATATGTGAATCATATCTTAAGGTTACTTAAAAAAGAAGAAGAAGGAGCCCAAGGTTAAGAACTGTTAAAGATATATTGGACATTGAGTCAGGTTTACATTACTCTTTTTTTTTTTTTTTTTTTTTTTTTTACAAATAGTTTATTGTCAAATTAGTTTCCACATAACACTCAGTGCTCATCCCCAAAGTGCCCTCCTCCATGCCCATCCCCCCTCCCGAGTCAGGTTTACATTACTCTCGGCAAATCGTTCTGACAGCTCTACATTTGAATTTTGGGAATCCGAGAATCAAAGAGATTAAATGTCTAAAATAGCATCACTAATAAATTATAATTTATAATTCATGTCTAGATTATCAGATTACAGTCTATGCTTCTTCTGAAGAAACAGCAACAAAAAACAGAAGTTTTGTTCTCTTTCTTTCCTTAAAGATAAAAATATGAGCTTATTGAATACAAATTTTTAGTTTACAGGTCTGCGTGTTAAAACCCAGATTCAGATTTCACATGTTTTTCTCTAGTTTTAAGTCAATTCTGCTCTTTTGTTTTGTTTTCCTTGTTTAACTTAAATACTCCACAAAGTGCTGAAAGACATTCATGAGATATACATTTAAAATTACTAGATAGGATTAAAACTGTATAGTTTTGGGTTGGGAGCTGTGTAATTAGAGTGGAAAACAGACACCAAATCCTAGGCTATTGTGGCTGAGTTTCCTGGCAGCCAAAGCAAAAAGGGAAATAGGGTGGAGAGTTTAGTCTATTTGGTGAAAGAAGAAAAAGAATATGAGTGTTGCCAAGCAGATTTGCCTTCATACTAAGTAAAAATTATGACAAGGCTCTTTCTACAACTTACTGGAGAATGGAAGAGTCCTAGCTGGAGGGGCCAGGAACTGGGCACCTTGTTCCAACTCTGCCAGTATTTAGCTGTGTGGCTGTGGCACAGCAATTCATTCACTCTCTGAATTGCTCACCTTCCTGTTTCCTCACCTTCCAAATGTCTTTCAAATATGAATGTGGGTCATATTAATATATTTTCTAATTTTTTCAACATTAATTTGGTGGGGTGTTCAAAAATTAAGTTTTCAGGAAAGGAAATACAAAACAGGTAAAATATTCCCTCCACTAAATGGGAAGATTTTGGTGTTCTCCTCAAACCCATGCTGATTTGATGGCAGGGGAAATGGCCTGTTTGTGGCACGAGACAGCCCTTTGGGCCAACAAAATGCAAGTGGAATTACCAATGAAGTCTCCTTCATCTTGGTATTTATATATCCCCCTATGAGCGATAAAAACTGTTTCAATAATTTATGTAAGCTTAAGTACCAGATAGTTAGCTGATATAATTTCAGTGTTAATAAAAGAAATCTCTAGTGTAACATAGACCTCCTTAATGATCAGCATAAAATAAATGGAGGCCTGTTTTGGTGGTCACTTCAAAAGTTTATTTATGATTTACATTTCACTATCTCATTAGAACTGTATATTTGAAACATTTTATATATGTTTTAGTTTTTTAAGTTTATTTATTTTGAGAGAGAGAGAGTGTGTGTGTGCACGCATGAGCAACGAGGGGCAGAAAGAGACAGAGAAAGAGAAAGAGAATCCCAAGCAGGCTCTGCACTCTCAGCACATGGAGCTCAGAATCTCATCAACTGTGAGATCAGGACCTGAGCCACAATCAAGAGTGGGGCACTTAACCGATGGAGCCACCCAGGTGCCCCAAAACATTTTATATATGTTTTAATATTTAAAACACAGAATTTTATATACGGCCTTTGCCTGGAGTGCCTCCATAGGGCTGTCTTGTTAGTGAATCTGCCTTATAGGACGACCTTCTGATAGAGAAAAACTACCTTGTTTATATAAAATTCTGCCCTAGAGCAGTGCTATGGTGAGACTCCAGTGTCCACATCTAATAAAGTCCTCACAGGGTTGACTGTGTTTCCCAGGCTCCTCTCGCTTCCTCCCTCCCTCCTTTCCCCCTTTCCTTCCTTTCCTCCTTCCCTCCCTCCCTTCACCCTTTCTGGCACCTGTTAGGCCAGCTTCGAGAGAGGCATGCAGTAGACCATATCTGCATTCTTGATAAGTTTAAAGTTTATCTTTAATGAAATAAGTAGAACTTATTTTTTTTAACCTGCCACGATTCTGGAGGATCTCCTAATCAGATGGGTTCAGGGACACACCGGGAAGATTAATGTAAAGCACTGTCCGTGTAAAGGCAATAGGTAGCTGTAGAGCTTATGGCAAACTGAAGACCGGGCCTGCCTTAAAGGCTTTCAGATTTAAATAATTGTTCATATTTGTACCCAGTGAATTTAAGGTTCAAGCGATCCACAAGGCTACAACTCCTGGTGCAAAACGTCACTCAAACCCCGATGTTTTCTGAAGAAATTCTGTGGAAAGTTCATTGGAATATCTCAGTACGTTATGTATCTTCCATTCTGTGTTCAGTGTAATTCAGAAATCCACACTTGTTTCAGCTGACATTGTGACTTGATTTGATGGGGTAAAGTCTTTGCAGTGCATACAGTGTTCCCCCAAAGTAGCTATATTAAAAAAATTTAATTTTTGAGAGAGAGAGGAGACACAGAATCTGAAGAAGCTCCAGGCTCTGAGCTGTCAGCACAGAGCCTGATGTGAGACCGTGACCTGAGCCGAGGTCAGATGCTTACCAGCTGAGCCACCCAGGCGCCCTCAAAGTAGCTATTTTGAATAGATAGTGTCTATGTGAAATGGATCTCTCTTTGTTAACAAACAATCCCCTCTCAGTTTGTAATCTAAATTCATCCTAAATTTGATAAGAGCACCAATTACAGCTAATGCCATTAACTGATTCCCTTTTTTTTCTGTTTTATCTTGAAGCCTTTTGTTACTGCAGCTTATGATCTTACTTACTAAAATGTGATGAATCAAAAAAAGAGCAGAAAGATAAGCCTGTAACAGTTTTGAGTATTTTAATGGTCTAGCAAGTGATGAAAAAGACTTAGTCACAGCTGTTATATTGAAGTAAAAACCGTAATATAATGAGTCTTTCCACAGACCCACCCAAATAAAGCTCATTCATAAACCTATTATCTGTAATTAGTAGGAGATTTTATTTATTAACATAAAACAATAATTAGAACTACATTTTGGGGGTGCCTGAGGGGGGCCTCAATTAGTTGAGCGTCCAACTTCGGCTTAGGTCATGATCTCACGGTTTGTGAGTTTGAGCCTCTGCATCAGGCTCTGTGCTGACAGTTCAGAGCCTGGAGCCTGCTTCGGATTCTGTGTCTCCCTCTCTCTCTACCCCTCCCATGCTCATGCTCTGTCTCTGTCTCTCAATGATAAATAAACATTACATATATGTAAAAAAAAAAAAAAAAAAAGGAAGAAGAAGAAGAAGAACTACATTTTGGACATATTCTGTTCATACGAAAAAAGTGCCAAGTTCTAGTTGAATATATGCTAAGATTAAGCTTGTTGACATATTTTAGCAAATGTATCACCCTTGATTTATAGACTTTGTGAAAATGGATTTATTTTTATTGAATCCAGATTTGAACATGAAGTGGTATATAATGCCTTAGTCACAGCTTTTGGAAAGGTTGGCAACTACTAATCTTACAATTTCAGTCTGTTATCAGAAGTAGTTTTCCATAGGAAACTGCAGGCAGCAGTGAAAGAGGAACTTCATGCTGGTGAATCTGCACTACCTTGGGATGTAGCTTCTAGGGAATAGAGAGTGGGTGTATCTAAATAGCACCTTTTCCCCAATTAATATCCTAGAAAAGACACCGATGTGGTTTGATAGCAGCTAGACAGAATCTGTTAGAGTATAGAGGATATATACAAAGATTCCTGCTCCTGAGAGCCATCTAGTGGCTGGGAGAAAGCCTGCAAAAAAAAAAAAAAATGCAAATGCCTGGCTTGTCCAAGTGAACAGAAGCTCTATTACTAAGATTTATGTAATGCCTGGTTAACTGAAAGTCTCATCAGCTTCTTTTTTGGCTTATGGTCTCAATATTTCATTCCCAGTGTAGTGTTTGATTTACTGACAAGGAAGTGGTTCGGTATTCTGTGGCAGAAGCTAATTCACAATCCCAGTAAGTAATATTTAATGCCCCATTCAACATAATTTTAAAATAAACTTCCGCAAACAGTACAAAATGTATTTTTAAAACTGAGCGTTCTCCCTTCCCTTAAGGTAACTCTATCAATGCAGCCAACTCAAAATCGTTTTTGGTACAATTGTAAATAAACTGAAATGTCAAGGAAAACACTAGTTCTGTGGCCTTGGTGGTCAGGGGAGACATAATCACCTACCACTGCCAGGCTCAGGCTTCGAAAAACATCTCCCTGGAAATAAATGTTTTTTCCCAACAACTTAGGAAAGTATTTTCTGAGGTAGATTAATAGTAAGTAATTATACTGAATACCTCTGCTGGCAGTATTTATAAAGCTATTGGCCTTAAAATTCTCAAGAGAAAAGTGTATGTCTTATTATAGCAGAGTACATTTAAGAATGCTTTTCTGTGCTGTTGTTTTCTGTAATTGGGCTAGAGGGAAAATTTAATTGATACGGATTATTTTGTCGCATTCTCATATTTTATCCTCAGCTGGTTGATGTTACCTGTGTCTGTCTGAGTCCATAGAGAGTAATAACTAAGAGTGGGCTCTAGAGTCACCCACTTGGGTTCAAATCCTAGTATGGCCACCTCCTTTGTTTGGGCCTTGGCCTTCTCAGTGCCTCAGTTTTCTCACCTTTAAATGAGGGACAATAATAATATCGATCTCACAGAGTTGCGTTGATGCTTAAAGTGTTGAGAGCAGCGCCTGGCACTTGGTAAGCCTTCTGTAAATGTCAGCTGTCATTGTCATCCAAGGCCATGCTCCTTGGAGGTCTGTTGAGACAGAATGTGTGAACTTGCTAAAGCACCTTCTTTTTCTTTGTTTTCTGCTCTTGTTTTAAAATTTGGGATGTGTGTGTGTCCTCTTTCTCTTATCAGCCTTAAAAGACTGTCCTGCCTTTCTTTTTTTTTTTCTTTTCAAACACCTATAGAAACTTCAATTTCAGTGAAGGGCATCTCATCACACTAAGGTCACACGTGACAAATGGTCTTTTATTACCTGCTGATTACAGTTAACCTTAATTTCTTCCATGGCAGCCATGCGGTGCCTTCTATTTAAATAGAGCTGTTCCTGGATGTGACTTTTTGAGCCTCTCTGGGTTTAATTCTAATTGAACTTGCCATTCCAAGTGGGACTGTTGTGCAACCGAAGTCATGATTCACTCATTTGTTCTCCGTAGATCTAATTATTACAACGCGGTGCATGTGAGGCCCCCTCAGGCGCCCATTCACTACTCCAAATGGTCTAACATTCTGGGGAAGGGAGTGGACCTTTAGTTACTGTTCTTTTGAACTGTGCAGATGCCTTTAGTACAGTGTCTGGGAACACACTGGCCACCGTTTTACCTCTACCATTTTCATCACACCAAGCTTATTACTGAGGATTATGGGAAGAATCCTTTGCTGGCGTAGGCAGCAGCAGTATTTGCGCATTTCCGTTTTTCAGAACAAGACCAACTTTTGAAGCACGGAACCAATTTACATGTGCTTGGGGATACCTTAAGGGCCTTGTAAGCAAAGGGCACATGGCTCAGAAAGCGTAGAAAGGGCAGAATAGAAACACCCGAAGCATAATTATAGCTGTTCTGTTGCCAAATGCCTGTACTTCTGAGCCTCAGAGTAAGACAGGGCAGGACGCTATTGCTGAGGAGTAAGGTCGTTCTTGACCTTCCCCTGTTCACCGCAAGATTTTTATTTCATTCATCAGCATCCTAGACATCTTCAGAGCAATCTCAGTGTGCTTCTACTGAGAATTTTAATTGTAAGCAATGCTTTTTGCCATTCTCTTGACTTCAGAGCAAAAAACTGAGACACTTACAGACATGCAGTTTTAATGGTTACCAGACTCTTCTGATATTCAGTAGCCAGTTTGTTAGTATTTGAAATATGAAGTTTAGGAAAATGGGAGGAAGAGTAAAGAACTGAGTGACTGTTATCAGAAGACTTGCAATGAAAGAATCCTAGTAATGATTAATTAGCCAATTAAGGATTGATTGATTGATTATATTGAATTGAAAATTAGGAATACTTGACTAATACACTCACCATCCACCCACTCATTCATTCATTCGATTTAGGAAACATTTCTTGAACGCTCACAGTGTCCTAAGATCTAGAGATACTTGGCACCAATGCCTTGACTGTCCCATTTCCTGCCATGAACTTGGCTTTACCAACCCCCCAGTCCCTTGGTTGTCTACCCTCCAGTGCCTGCCATTTGTGGGTTCGTACATGAGCCCCAGAAGAGCAGCCAATCCTGCATGGAGTTGGGCCGTCCTCACATCTTCCCGTGTTCTTGAAGTCTTTTTGCTCTTTTGATTCCCATCTACTCCAGCCCCACTTCTTACTTTTCCACAAAGAGATCCAACAAGTGGTTCTGAAAGGCACAGCCTTGCCCAAGGCTCTTCAGCATCTTAGGAGGATGTCTCTGCCATTTTAAAAGGGCAACCAGGTGTAATTTTCCCCACTGGATATCGTTTCCAAGCCAGCTCGGCCGGGTGCAGCTCTTCATTGTCCATACTTTTTAGGGGGTGGTCCTTCAGAATGCACTACCACAGGCCATTTCCCAAATGAGGAAAACCAGGGTGTGAAGGTTTCACCATTAGGGCCGTATGCCTAACATGTCTTTGTTTGGTGTTAATTCAGGACTCCTGGTGAAGTATTATCATGGCATTCTGTAGCCTCCACTTTCCTTAACCACCTGCCACATAGTTCATGACTGACGGGACTGTAGAGCCACATTACATCATTGGTCCCTTCAAGACATGCTTAGTAGTTACTTGGTTTTAATTTCAGATTTATGTTTTTACTTTTCTGTATACTGCAGGCATGACAATATATGTGTGTGGTTATGCATAGTTACATTTACCTTATACTTATTAGTGTGTAGCAAGTAAAACTTTAAGTTATAATTCAAAGGAAACAGATACCATATCATTTCTCTTGATTTAAAAGGTGTCAAGCATACCACAACACAGAAGTTTCTATTTTTGAGGCCCCCAGTGCCAAAATCCATGTTTATTTTTATGACTAGATATCCGAGTAATGAATTATCTTGCCCTTCACCACACATACCATTTTGTTCATAGGAATCGCACCCTATGCCAGAGCTGACCTTGGCAGGAGTGACCGAAGCTGTTCTTCCATGGACAGGCCAGTCACACTATTTTGACTCTTGTCACAATGGGCTCCAGTCACCACAACTGAGTCAGTTATGTGGAAAACCACAAATCCACATTGATTCATGAGAAAGCTGGAAAAGTGGCTAAGCCACCCCATATTTTCTTTCATTCTACTAATAAGGATCTTGCATAAAACTCTTTAAGATACAAGTAGATAAACACCACTTATATTTTGTCTTAGCTAATAATAGAAAGCTGGGGCTGTTGGATCTCTTATTTGTACGAAGGAGAAGATACATTGAAACCTTATAAGGCAATTGCTGTAGAAGGAAACATTGGGGAGCAAAGTGCAGTGGAGCAATGTTATAGTGAACTATTAGAAACAGTTTAGGGACACTTGGGTGACTCAGTTGGTTAAGCAACTGATTCTTGATTTTGGCTCAGGTCTTGATCTCATGGTTCATGAGTTTGAGCCCTGCTTCAGGCTCTGCGTTGACAGTGGGGAGACTGCTTGAAATTCTCTCTCTCCCTCTCTCTCTGCCCCTCCCTCACTCATTCTCATTCTCTCTTTCTTTCTCTCAAATAAATAAAATTAAAAAATAATGTAAATGTCCATCACTTAGGAAATAGATTTTAAGACTCTGGGATAAATATTCACTGGACCATAATTCATCTAAGTCATGTGTCAACCACTAGACCCAAATGCAACCCACTGTTTTATAAATAAAGTTTTATTGGAATATTAGCCATGCTCCCTTGTTTATGTATTGTTGACAGCTACTTTCATGCTGTAAGGGCAGAGTTGATTTGTTACAGTGTACCCTGTATGCTCTCAAAGTCAAAACAAAATATTTACTATCTAACCATTTACTGAAAAATCTTACCAACCCCTGAAGTTAAGTTTCAAATACCACATATTGTGAAATGTACCATTACTATGTCCCACTCACAAAGAACAAAAATTATGCCAGTGAAACTATGACAAGCTATCAAATTGTAAGAAGCTTCTGATTTTAGAGACATTAAACTATAAAAAGAAAATATCATAGAATAGAGGAGTGGTGGCACATAGCACCACAAGTAAATCAACTCCAGTGTTGCCGTCAGTGTGGATAATCTCAAATACTGCGTGTTGAGTGAAGAAAAGACAAGTATAGAGCAATTTGCAAAATGATGTGAACAACATGATATTTACACGGCTCTTGAAAAAACAAACAGCAGAATGAGTTTCTAGGACTGTAGATATGTATAGGTGAGGATCATTTGAAAGAATTGGAAGAATTCCAATAAAACTGGTAACAGAGATTTTCCCAGGGAGGAGGAGGCTGGAAGACAAAGGTGGGGTCAGCCTTCATCTGTAATCTTCTTAAGTGAAGCTTCAACTTCACTTTCTTCAAAGAACTCTTGCTCAGAGTCATTCAGCTTTTTAAAAAGAGGTGATTTAATAAAAATGAAATTTTAAAAGCATCAAGACACAAAAAAGCTGGAAGAAAATATGTCCGATGTTAACAGTGGTAAATTTTGTCTGGTAGAAAATATGGATGCTTGCTTTTGTGTTGTATTTCATTGTAATAGTAAAGAACTTCATGGATAACTAAAAACGATTAGTCATATTCTTCATTTCTACCTCAAGCCAAAGAGATTAAGATTTGAAGAAGTACATGTTAATCAATTACCTGACGTTACAAACTAATCCTGTTTTTCTACCATGGCATGAAGATTAAACAACGTGCAAGTCAGGGCCAAATTTCATAGTTAAAAGTTTTTCTCATAATGGTGGTACAGCTAATCTTTAAATACAATGTACTTTATTCCTCACCGTGAAAAACCACCAAGTGGAAAAGTTAAATGTCAGGTTCATTTTAGTGAACAGAAATAGCTTGTCATGAGTCATGTTATTGATGTACTGATGTCATTTCTTTCAGCCTGACCTCACTTGTTTTGAAATGTACCTTGTGATTTTACACGATTATATATGTTGTCACGTGCAATTCAGACCCTCATGTTACTTATTAAGTGCGTTCATTTTGGCCGTCTGTAGCAGGTCTTCCAAAACTATTGTCTGTAAATGTCATACAGAAGTTCCACATTGTTCCTTTTGAGAACAAGGATCCCTACCACTGCTTTTACTGAGTTTTTGTTTTGGTCTTGTTGTTTCAGCATAACTTTCCCTCTGGTGGAGTGTTTAGATCAAGCTGCCTGTGTTCAAGATTAAGAAATAAAATATGTCCAAGAAAGTGACAGTGGGAAACGGGGACATGGGGCCTCGAGTCTTAATGAAACTATAGACCATGAGACTGAGGTCTTGTGCCACTAGAACGAAACCCGAGTGCTGTGTTTCTCGCATTTAACTCCACTTTTTCTTTTTTCCAGTTCAATTTCACCATTTAGTATTGAGAGCACAAGACGCCAGAGACGGTCTGAGTCCCCCGACTCCAGGAAACGGCGTATCCACAGATGTGATTTTGAGGGATGCAACAAAGTATACACAAAGAGTTCTCACCTGAAGGCTCATCGAAGGACACATACAGGTACCGTTTCACAGGGCTTCTCACTGGGGGATCAGTGAAAGTCCTGAGGGGCCCACTGCTTGGCTCGGGGGCGTGCTGGAATGATGTGTTGTACTTGATCGGTATCCAGCCATCTCCAGTTGACTTCCTTTCTGAATGGAATGCATCCTCTCTCTCAGTTAAAACAGGTTTAAGTCTTCGTGAACTTTAGCAACCAATGAAGTAGGTCTTCCCTGTGTTAAGGACGTTTACGATGGTATGACACCAAGATCTAGCCTTTTTTTTTATAATCAGCATTGCCGCTTAATCACTGTCTAGTTTAGCGCATTTTAAAATATCCACAAAGCGCATTGAAGAACAAGCTGAACAAAAGTATTCTGTTCTCTTAAAGTTTAGCATTTTAACCACCACTTAGATCATGCTTTTCTCCCCTCAGTCTCATTCCCCAAAGAACCCAGTAAATAAACCAAAAACATAAAATAAAATTGACATACACATAGCACTGTAAAGAGTTCAAAAAATATTTTCACATCATTCCATTTGATTCTCACTGGCATTGTATATATATAGAGAGAGTAGTTTTTGGAAATTGAGACCACACATGATTTACTGACTTTGTCACTGTCCACTCATCCACACACCCACCCACCCCCAGCCATCTCCCCCTCCACCTGTCCATATACCCACCCATGTACTCATCCACCAACCCCTTCCGTCCTCTGTGTTGCGTGTCCCTTAGCTGGCATCCCCTGCCTTCCTTGGCTCCTGGATCCTGTTGGGAGCCACCAGTGGAAGGCTCTGGGAAGAGACTGGAGGTGCAAGGAGGGCCCCACAGTTATACTACCTTTTCTGAGAAGAGTGGTGACTAGAATGTGTGAAGCTCAAAGAAGCAGATGGAAGAGGGAAACTCATTCACACACGTTCCTGGCAACTCCTGGTAGCGACGTGCCACAGGTGGGGTAGGGGGAGTCCAGTGACTCCCCTCAGCATGAATCAGACACCAGCACCTGCCGCTACCCAGAAACTTCAAGCGTAACAGACTCCCGTTGGGCTGTGTGAATAGTATGGCCATCTCAAATATAGTAAAATAACCACACTGTGAAAACCGTTTCCCAGCTGAGGTAGCAAAATCACTTAAGCCAGCATTCTTTGCCATTTGTTTTGTCATGTTATTAGACGGTTTCCAACACTGCTTTACATAAACTGCTCCATGACTCCACAAACACCGAGACTGGGCATCATGTGCGTGGGCGCGCACGCATGTGTGATGAAGTTACGGCTTAGGAGGCTTGCCTGAAGTCAAAAAAGCATTGTAGAATCTGAAACTTACTTTTGCTCATCTAACGTATCTTTTAATGTTTCCAGTAATTCAACACATTTTGCATACTTCCTCCTCATCTTTCATCCCTGCTCCCGACCCTTTTCCTTTTTCTACTTAATTCCAGATTCTTTTCTCTCCATTGATTCTGAGCTTCCCCAGGAGAGTTTTTCATTTCATTTCTTAGACATTATTTTTGAATCCGTTTTTGTTACCATTTAGGCAAAGAATGAATATAAAGACATGAAAGTCAAATAAGCATGTTCCATCCTGTCCGTAGATAGTGAACGTAAATCATAGTCGTTAAGTATGATCAGGTCATAATACTGAGTTTTAAAGGGAGCGTTTCTGTTATTTAAAAAAAAAAAAAAAAAGAAGGATCTTTCTTCGCTAAATCATCATATATTTGTGTTATTTCTTTTTTCCTTGAGCTTACTGACATACGATTTAACGTCATTTGTACACAGACCTCTCTATTCCATTTATGCAAACGATGAACAACGAACCAGAGGAAATGGTTTAATTAGGTACTATTAAAGGCTCTAACTTCATGGCATTAAGGGATTGCATCTTACAGGTTTTAATGTAGACTGTGAAAGTCGGGGGGTGGGGGCATAATGCAATCAACCAATATAAACTTTGAATGTTGAACCGGAATTAATTAGTTTGGGTTATTAATAAGATGAAGTCATAGACTCCTAGGGTCCGAATGGACCTTGTACACCAGAGAGTGTACTTTGTTTCCTAACTAGGGGAATCCCTTACATGTCGTCTCTCACAAAGAACAAGTCATTCCGATGCAGTTTTCTGCACACTTACACTTCTTTTCTCTTATTGGATGCTCACAAGTCCCGGTGGTTGCAGCTGTCATTACCTCCTTTGTATAATGGTATCTCCTGGTCAGGTAGTGTTCCCACAGCAGCGATTTTTAGTAACGTCCAGTGGCAGAGAGCTGATTCTTCTGCAAGACAAGTTGGGTGCAATTTTCGAGGCCCAAGTCGTCACCTCGCACAGTACTGAATTGCCTGTCATGGCATTGATTGGCTCTCAGGACCTTCTGGTTGACGGAATAGCTCCAGTCATCATGCTCTTGTTTTCACTTCCTGGTCCTGCTGCCCCTCGAAACCCAGTCTCCAACCCGGCATCTTCATTTCTCCAAATCAGGTACCCTCAGTTGTCATAGCCACGTTTTTCTAGCTATATTCCAACATGTCACTGTGTCTTTTAAATTTTTCACACCACAATTTGCAGAAAGAGGTTTTAAAATGCAAAAAATAGTATTAAGTCTTCTAGCAATTGACTCTCTTTTCTTAAGTCATCTAAATCAAAATGTGCCGAACCCAACTCTTGGCCATCTCTTGTACCTATAATTGTTTTCTTTTAAAACCTAAACATTCAGGGGCACCTGGGTGGCTCAGTCGGTTAAGCATCCAACTTTGGCTCAGGTCATGATCTCACGGTTCATGAGTTCGAGCCCCACGTCAGGCTCTGTGCTGACAGCTCAGGGCCTGGTGCCTGCTTCGGATTCTGTGTCTCCCTCTCTCTCTGACCCTCCCCTGTTCACACTCTTTCTTCTTGCTCACAAAAATAAATACAACATTTTAAGAAACACTTTTTAACCTAAACATTCAATGTTGTGTTTGTAGTTGTCCCTCAAGGATGGCTCCCTCAGGAGCAGAGCGTTTCCTCTCCCTGGACACTCCGCTGCAGGCCGGCTGGTCTCTTGTGGGAGATACAGGATAGAATCGGTATTCTGAGGGCTGCACTTGCCCTTTCAAGTCTGGGAAATAATTATTCTGTATCCATTTCATTTATTGGGTCCCATTCTTCTAATAATTTGAAATGACATTGAACTCTCTCTCTGCCCACCTACATTTAGTATTTTAGCTCTGTCCTTCAGCTTTTCCATTTTTGCCAGGTGTTAAGTAGGACAGGTTCAAGGACAAAGCCCTGAGATGTGATCCCAGAGACTTCCCTCCAAGAGGGTCTTAATTCATTAACCATTAGCTAAAAATTCACCTAATCATCCTACCTCCATCCTTCTTGATCTTACAGCCACATCAGTACGTCCTTGTGAAATTCCTGCTCCAAACCAAGATGCCCCAAGCCCATTCAGCTACTTTGCAAGGAGATACTTACGCTGCAAGACATAGCCTCCTAAATTATCAAATAATAGTACTTCTAAAAAGAAAGAATGAGATTTGGTTGATTTACTGCCATTTGTTCAATGGGAGCCCATACTTGTTTCTGATTTATAATTCTCTGCAAGATTTCTCAACATCGCGTTCAAAGTGAAGTCAACACTAGTTGTATAGGGATTGAGGTTGGCTTGCTTTGCTTTTAATAAATATCTTAGCCTTACCTTTGCTCCAGGCACATTGAGTAAGTTATTTGTGTGTGACCAACGACAATGAATGTAGAGTGTGGGATTATAACATGACTTACAAGATCTACGCACACTATAGGAGGTGGGCAAGAAGCCATAAGAAATTTTCTCGGATAAAGTCACGTTAATTTCACCTTTAACACTTAATCTTTTGTGTGTTATGAGTACATGACCAGTCATCTATTTAGGACTCACGCAGTAAATTGAACACATTGGTAGAAGAGCAAAAGAGGAATATTTTCTAGATACTAGCAATTTAGAGTAAAAAGGGAAATTCTGAAGAATGCCTTTTTAAATTTAAAAATAATGTAAGTATATTGTCATGACTGTGCAGTTTAGATAATAACATAAATACTTGCCCAAACGTTTTTAAATACCTCTGCTAACACTCCCCTGTGGTAAATTGTTTAAGGCACAGTAAAAAGCAGCAGGTACATTGTTCCCTTCACTAGTATACATTGTGTCTCCTTTGCATGAAGCACCTACAGTGTACTTTAGATGAATGTGCAGCATAGTTAAATTAATGGTTATCTAAGCCTTTGTTATCCATAACTAGCATGTTATTATGAATTTCCCTCATTTCAAGAATTTTATTGTTTATTAAATGATTTAAATATAAATTTTAGATGGAAATAGGCTTATGAATCTGGAATTGCTATTTATAATTCCCTTATTTTCTAGAAACATGTATATCCTAGTATTTTCTAAAATACAGTACAAGAAACCTTCAGGCATCGGTGATTCCTGCAGCCACTAGATGGTGCACTACACCCGGCTGTTGGGTCTCCTGTAAGAGGGTCTGAAAGTCAACTAGAACCCTCTGGTGGTATGTGGGATGTGACAGAATTACCACTGTTCTGCAGAATATTGCAATTTAATGATGAACCAAGAAAAGGAAATGTAAAGTTACTTTTTAAACCAGATTTCTTAAAAAGTAATTTTTTAAAAAAGTTTTTTAATGTTTTATTTATTTCTGAGAGAGAGAGAGAGATAGCATGAGCAGGGAAGGGTCAGAGAGAGAGGGAGACACAGAATCTGAAGCAGGCTCCAGTCTCTGAGCTAGCTGTCAGCACAGAGCCCGAAGCGGGGCTCGAATCCATGAAACGTGAGATCATGACCTGAGCCGGAGTTGGACGCCCAACCGGCTGAGCCACCCAGGTGCCCCTTTTAAAAAGTAATTTTAACATAAAAAAAATGCTCAGTTTGAAATGAATCTGGGAATATTTTATACTCAAACTTGATATCCTACTCTCCAGTAAATCTGTGAGCTTCAGTTAGCCATGTTATCCAGTATTCATTTTAATTCATAGGAAAACCCTATGCCTGAATTTTAAAAATTAGGAAATGTAAAGCAATTACATTTCTTATCTATCTGGCTTTAGCAGAAGTAGCTCATGTCTGAATTTTACACATCAAAGAAATTTACTTCTATGGATGCTTTAAAATTATTAACCAGTTGCAATTTAAGTCTCTAAAATGTGTCCTTTCCTACCTTTACAAATGAAGACAATGATGCATTATTTAGCTCTTCCCTTGAGGAACAATGCTTTGTAATTAATATCATTTGGTAATTAGCACCAGATAATGATTATGCATTTGGAACACATGCATGCATGAACACACAGTCTCTCTCTCTCTCTCTCTCTCTCTCTCTCTCTCTCTCTCTCACACACACACACACACACACACACACACACACACATCTATGCTGAATGCTTGCAGATTCCATGATTTTTCACTTTGTTACTTGCCTCATCACTTTTTTCACTGCTATTCCTACATTTCTTGCTTCTAATTTGACATCTTGTTTCACTGGGTGTGATTCTGAAATGGTTTGATGATATTCCTACAAAGACATTCATGAGTTTTGTGCCAGCTGTGCATATGAGTGGCCTTTTGTTCACAGGTCTTGCTTGTCAGATCAGGTAGTGGGGGACTGCTTAGATTTTCACATCTCTCTTCATTAGTTAAATAACTCGTTCATATAAAGCTCTGTATCAGGCCCACTGTCTAGATTTGTTGTTAGATAAAGTCTCAGGCTTAGTGATGCCAAGATAATTAATCGCTGAAGCACAAACCAACATTTTTCAGGCAAAAATCCTTTCCCAACAAGTTGTTGGTGAGCCTCAGCCAAACAGCTCATAAGTATGAGCAGATTGGTACTTGCTGAGAAATAAGAAACTATAATAGAAATAGAACTAAACTGAAGTCAGCAGACAAGAGTCTGAATCTGTCCTTGGTCCCTTACTGAAACTCACTTCACTCTGTGAGTCTCAGGTGTTCTGTTTCATTTTTATCTTTGACCATAAACGTAGCACATTGTTGCATAATTACCGTGGGGGGGGGCCTCATTTTTATGTTTCCAGTCACTACGGTGACTATCATGTCTCAAGGACTCAATAATTATTTGCCGAATTGAAATTGTGTATGTAGGCATATTGATCTAGGTATATGTTGTTACTGTAACCACAGGTTCAAGGCAAAAAAGTGTGCATCATTTAGTACGCAGTCATCACAAGCAGCTGTAATAATGTCACCTCTGTACTTCAGACTCTCCTGATTTAAAATTTTTATGATTCACAAGAAGTTGAGTGAAAGCTGTTGCTTAATAAGCCCTCTTTATCATCATTTTGATAAAATGATAATGTAAAAACCCTATAAGGAATATATATAAAATGCTTAGTAAAACATAATTTTCCATTTGAAAAAGCCCACTTGTAGACAGATTCAACATGATAGATATTTATGGAGCATTTTCTATGTCTGAGGCATTATAGATTTTTTTCTTGAAAAAGGCAGAAAGAGACCTAAGCCCCCATCTTCAATGAACTTGTCCATAAGGGTACTAGATAAGAGTTGCATGGATAGTCATAACAGAGGTCAAGTGTGCAAAGCCCTGTAATAAAGGTCCAAGCAAAAGGTTGAAAGAACACAATAGGAGCTGTCTGTGACCGCCAGGGAGTTTGGGGACACCTTCCTACTCGGACATGAGGCCCTTCTCATCTGACTCCTGTTCACCTGTTACACCTCATTTGCTGACCCTCTCCCAATCTCCCCCTTTCCTCAGGCAAACAAAGGAATGGATGTCCTAATGTGCTCATCTATGTGGAGCTCATTGGCCCGTTTCCCCCCTACCTGAAATGACTTGCCTGAGGGGCCTCCTTTCTTCTTGCTTTTCAACACTATCTCAGTGTCCCCTCAGCTGTTAAGCCATCTGACTACCCTCCCTCCCTAGGCAGGTAGAACCTTCCATGACCCTAGAGTACTCGGGCATTTCCGTGTCACAACAGAGAAGAAGGTATGTGGGAAACACTGGGGCTGTAGACACAACAGGGCCTGGCATCTGATTGACAGGAGGGTAGGAGAGGGGGAGATGTTGAAGACGTCCGGCGCGTGTGGTTAGGAGAGGGAAGTGCTATGAGCAGACATGGAGACCACAGATGGGAGAGAGCTCAGCTCCAGGAGTAGTGCCTTCCTTGTTTCCTATTCTTGTTGTATCTCTAAAGTCCCTGAAAGGTGAGAGCACTTATCCACTATCAGCAATGGCTGAGCAGTGGAGCTGGGATTCAAACTCCAGTTTCTCTAGAACCTGTGTTGGTGTCACACAAGTGCTCTCAGACAAGTTTGCTAATAACCTGCCAGCCTCCTCACCACTCAAGCCACATTCCCATGCATGTCCAGTCAGCACTACGTACCTGTTTAGTGATGGTCATTCAGGTGCTTTGAAGTAACGAGATAACAAGTGACTTTAAATGGTCTATTTTTAAAGCTTTTCATTAATGTGAACTGGTCATTCTTCGGAGTCTATTAAAATTTTACTTTGTTAGAAAGCCAGTGAGAAGGCATTATTAAATAGACCAGAAGCATTATTAAATAGGCAGCTTCTGAGTGCTTGTTCAGTGCGCAGCTCTGTGCACAGTTATGCGTACGC
Source organism: Hyaena hyaena (assembly GCF_003009895.1). Taxonomy (NCBI): domain Eukaryota; kingdom Metazoa; phylum Chordata; class Mammalia; order Carnivora; family Hyaenidae; genus Hyaena; species Hyaena hyaena. The sequence goes on along the minus strand of NW_024080799.1, from coordinate 1,502,794 downwards.
TATGAGGACGAAGACGGCAAGGAGTTTTAAGTGTGATGGGGGAGACAGCCATGCCCGCAAATATCTGCTGCTGTGAAGCATGATAGGAAAGGCTTGAGTGAGCTTGATACAAGTTTCCACAGCAGCAGAGCCTGGGTGATGGGTCCTGAAGCACGGGTGTGGTGAACACCTCCTCACCCCAGCGAGCAAACATTCAAGCGCCATCTCTTAAAAGGAACAGGAATAATCTGGATGAATAACAAAGTGCTGTGAAAGTTGTACTTGTTTTCATTTATGGAGGAGTTTCTCTAACCCGTCCTGGAGGCTTACCAAGTAGAAGCATGTTGAATCTAATAAGATCTACAATGATCTGAATGCGGGTACCTGCGCTATACATATTGTATTGACTTTCTTTTTAAAAGCATTGTCTTATTCATTAAAAAAAATTAAAAAAGAAAAGAAAAGCTGGGTGGCTCAGTCGGTTAAGCATCCGACTTCGGCTCAGGTCATGATCTCCCAGTTCGTGGATTCGAGCCCTACGTCGGGCTCTGTGCTGCCGGCTAGCTCAGAGCCTGGAGCCTGCTTCAGATTCTGTGTCTCTCTCTCCTTCTGCCCCTCCCCTGCTCTCACTCTGTCAATCTCTCTTTCTCAAAAATAAATAAATACTAAAATAATTAAAAAATAAAATAAGAGCATTGCCTTATTTAATTTCTTTTAAAAATAAATTCACCTTTTTTCATATCCTAGGAAAGGAATGGCTTTTCCAACAGCCTACCAATTATTACCCCAGTTGAAGAAATAAATGACAAAATGAGTTCTGCCTCTTAATTCCTTTTGTGTTAGCACGCCAATCGTTAATGACAGTGGAAAGTTAAAAACACAAAGGCATCTTATGACCATGCTCTGTATTTTCCTTCTTTTACTTTTGGGTTTACTTTATCCATATACCTATCAAAATTGTGTTGTAGGCAGGAGTAAGATAATAATTTTCCCAGCCTTTGTACTTTCTTATGTTCTATCAAACAATGGCTAGGTTGTGAGTTTTGGTCATCTTATCCTGAATGGCAAAATTAACTACTCCTGAGATAAAATTGGTGGGTTTAATGGAATGATTAAAGATCGTGCAGAGCTGTATTTTTTTTGCAGAAAATATATCCACCACTGAAGAATATATAAAAATGATGTTTACTTAGTATGCTTGTGATAATTCTAAAAAAGCTTCATAACTATGAATAAAAAGAATTATAAAGTGAATGTGTTAAAGATGGAAATAATTAACGCTCATTTGAACACCAAAATAGAAGGCTCACTCACAGGTCATATTAGTAATTTCAGAGGTTTAAAATGAGATATTTGTAGACCAGACCTTTAAATAGGACTAATTTTAAGTAAAATCTCCCAAATTTATTTTCCTTTTCAAAAAGGCATACTCTAATTCATTAGAATAGAAAAGATGGTAGAATGTGTAGGATGCTGGCAATGGCTCTCTGCCTCACAAAAGAAATTCCTCTTTTTTTTTTTTTTCCAAGTAAGCTCTGCACCCAACATGAGGCTCGAACCCAGAACCTTGAGATCAAGAGTCACAGGCTCCACCAACTGAGCCAGCCAGGCACCCCCCCTTAAAACCACTCTTGAGTTGACTGTTGTATGTTACATTTTTAAAAGAATGTGAGCTATTTGAATTAAAGTAGTGTCTTTCATTTAAGCAACAGTTACTAGCACTGAGCCGAGCTGAGCTGAGCTGCAAGCCGCGGTAGGCCCTGGGGACATGGTGATGAAGAAAACCCGCAGCCATCCTCAGTACTGAACCGCTTCATGGGGCGGATGGACAGTAAAACCAGCAGTCACGGTGGGGTGTGAGGAGAGTTTAACACGGACGTGTCCAGGGTACCAGGCAGCAACGTGATCAGATGGTCTTGGAGAACATGTTCCTTCAATGTAGAACGGATGTTATTGGAGAGGGTGGGACAAGAGACAGGGACACAGAACCATTAGAAGTTGGCATCACTGGAACGTGGCAAGAACCTAAAGAAAGGCTGCCCACCACTGGTGGCGGTTGGGGGGGTAGACTAGAGAGAACAGCTGGACAGATACTTGGGAGGCAGAATGGCAGGTGTAATAATCAGGTTGGGGCAGGCAGAGAGCAGCAGTGAAGAGTCCAAGAAATCCTTCCAACTAGAGTGCTTTAAGACTTGATACCTGAGTAGGTAGGATTGCCGTTTTCTCCAGAGAGCAAAGCAGAAGGAGAAACTGGTCTTATTTAGGAGGTAGCTGCTGAGTAAAGTTTCGGTCATGTTGAGATTGTCTCTGGAACACCATTTCTGTGGTAGATCTCTCTGTAACGCTTAGGAGAGAGACTGAAATGTAGAGATTTAGGAGTCTTTTCCTTACAAGTCGTGGTGGAAGCCGTAAGAGCCAAGGAGGACTTAGGCTGGTGAGAAGAAGTCAGAATCTTGGTAAACATTTCTGTGACAGGTAAAGGAAGAACTCTGAAAAAGAAACTAAAAGGAAAATATAACCAGAAACATAGCAAAATAAATATTGTTACTACATGGAAAAATAAACTCAGAACAGCCAAATAAAGTATTACCCTTAGACCTTGAACTTTTTGTTTTCAGTAAAATATGTTTTTATTATAGGATATTTTAGGTCACTTATACTTGATTTCTGGATGAGAAGGGCCAGTCTCTGCATTAACACGTTGTCTGTTCTGCAAGTATTAATTCACATTTTCAATCTGCCTATCCAGCTCTGACCAGATATCCTGGCTCATTAAACCAGTGACTTACAGTCTTGAAAGGTAAAACAGAGAAGAGGTTAAAACTGAGTTCTGGGGCACCTGAGTGGCTTTGTTGGTTGAGTGTCCAACTTCAGCTCAGGTCATGATCCTGCGGTTCGTGAGTTTGGGCCCCACGTCAGGTCTGCCACTGTCAGCGTAGAGCCCACCTTAGATCCTCTGTCCTCCTCTCTTAATCCCTTCCCTACTTGTGCTCTCTCTCAAAAATAAATGGACATTAAAAAAACAAAAACCTGTGAGCTCTGGTATCAGATTCCCAAGATTCAAATCCTCCTCTCTCACATACCTACTCTGGGTGAAGTGGAGTTGGTTACTGCAAAGTGTACTATAAAGCTCTTAGAACAAAGTGTGGTGCGTGGAAAGTGCTATATGCTTTGGCAAATATTGTTTTTATCAAAGATATGCACTATGTAATTGCATGGGGAAGAAAAAACAAATCTAGTCTGTCTCATTTACACATAATGACAAAAGACCATTAATTCAGCCCAGACAATTCAGTGGGGCAGAGACTAACATTGATTACGTGTTTAACTGAATTGACAAAATCAAATGGATCAAACAAATTATAAAATACTACATTGTTCTGTTTGTAGTTTTATAATTAAAATGTTAGGAAAATCAAGATCACAATTGGCATCCAATTACCAGAAAACTCTTCATTCTTTTTCTTTGAAACATAGCAACAGAATCTATTTTTAACTTTATATTATTTCTATTTCCTAGCCAAAACAGAAAAACCTTGCACTTCATAACTCTAAAATTAAATATTTTATGGAGCACCCATCATTTCTCAGGCACATGCCATGTGTACTTTTAGTTTCCCACGTGTAGGAACGGTGTTTCCATTTTACAGATGGGAAAATGGTGTTTCAGAAAGCTGACCGCTCTAGTTTGAGATCTGATTGCAGATCGATGACTGAGCCAGCATCAGACCAGGCTTTCTACCCCATTTCAAAGCCTCTGCTATTTCATGCCACCTTAACACCACCAATAAAGAAGGCAGCCTGGTCCACCCTGAAGACAAGTCAAGAGCTTTGTAATCTCAGCTCCAAGTTTCTGCTTCCTCATTTTAAAAGCACCTAATTTCCTCCCAGATCTAAAATTGGGTGAACTTTTATGAACTAATGTAATAGAAACCAGAAGACAAGATAGGAATCTTGATTCAGCCTCCCCACCCCCCCATCGTATGCAAATACCATTCCTCAAGTGAAACAGATTGTCACAGCAAATATGTTGAGCCTTGGGTGTAATGAAGCTCGTTTGTCAGCGTCTGGGGCCCCGTAACTTTATAAAAGTTAAACAGGGACACATTTCAGAAATGCACTTCTGAACTGAAAAAAAATTGCCTGCGCTTCCTGTTGCAAAAGGTGTTCCTTTTCAGTTGCTTGAGAAAATAGCAGAGAGTAGCTGATGTGAGAACATGGGTGTTTTGTTTGACCCAGACATTTTTCAGACTGCACATTCCTCTTCTGTGTATTGCTCACACGTCATTTTAATATGAAAGGGCACCTGTCTTTTGTCTCTGTACACGTTTACCTTTCAGCATTTCAGATGGGAAGATGGGAGGTACCTGAAAAAGTTATTTTTGTTTCGTGGGTTTTGGGAATCCATTCAAGACCTGGTGTTTTCTTTAGACTTTATTATGCTTCTGCTGGGTAAATGTCATGGAAATGCATTTAGCAACTCTTAATCCTTTTCTTTAACCAAAATTGAAAGAGACGGGGGTTCTCATAATAAATCAGTTTGTTGACTGTTTCAAAAAGAAAACCCTGATGTGAGTTTTCATTTTCTCAGGACACTTAATTAGACTTCTGTTTAAATAATGCCTGTGACTACACACACACACACACACACACACGCACGCACGCACGCACACACACAGAAGCAATTAGGCATATGAAATTGTACTTAACTTGAACCCCGAAAGTGGAGTTAAAAAGAGTTTCAAAACAAAACAAAACTTAACAAACCCCCTTCTTTGTTCTTTTTCTGCTCTCTTTTTAATCTTTATAGGAGTGTTTCACTTTAAAAAATAGAAGCTCTTGCTATTAGTTTTGGTTAACATTTTCCTTTTTCAGAGGTTTTCATAGTTTAGTCCAGGTTTTTTAAGGAACAGAGGAGGATGCATTGCGCTCAAAAATAGCCGCATTCTTTTTTTTCAAATACAAAGTGTGGAAATGGCTTGGATTTATCCTGGGATACGGAGAACTTAATGCTTCAGAACTGAAGACCTGCAAGTTAGTAAACTCCCCAAGGTATGGCATGGGATTAAGCTACCAGTTAATTACCCAGTTTGTGTCCTTAGGTTTTTCTTAAACATTAGTGGCTTAATGTCTCAACCTAGCAAAGAAAAATCATCTACTATGACTTCTTGGTAAAGACATGTATCATGCCATTTTCTATCATTTCGTTATTTCATGGGATTAGGAGAAGCAAAAATCACGGGTGGTCTGATGGTCAAGTCAAAACTTCCAGATATTTTTCCTGAAAAATAGTAACTACTCTTTCAAAGATTTGCCACTAGGAATTGGAAGTGTACTTATGAGTTAGACAAATGAAGGAAGAAGGTGGGCATGCTGTTTTTATTTTTAGAGTATTTTTAGGGAAAACAGTTTTGAATAACCCTTTTGCAGAAATCTAATTTGAATGAGTGTAAGGACAATTCACGATTCCTGAAGAAATTACTGGAAAGCGTGTTTGCTCTCCCCATCTCTCATCCTGATGCACAGCAGCTGTGTGCAGTAGAAACAGAGCCGGGGAGATTGCAGACTCCTCTCGCTGTCCAAGCCAGTGCTTTCCATAGAACGTCATCAGGGGAAGGACACTTCCTATTCTGTGCCTTCCAGTAACATCTTATCATTACATTTAGTTAACTGCTTTCTGGCAAGATTTTGAAGGAAAGAAGACAGGATGGAAGATAGGTTCTGTCTGTTCCTTATATCCTTTCAGGGCTCATTTCTGCATACCACAGTATATCTTACAAACATATTTATCATTTTTAATAAGCTTTTCCTCACATCATGAACTGTCTGTTACCCTAATTCGCTTATAAGATTGTATCTTTTGTTTTTTAAATTTTTTTAATGTTTCTATTTATTATTGAGACAAAGAGAAACAGAGCATGAGTGGGGGAGGGGCAGAGAGAGAGGGAGACGCAGAATCCAAAACAGGCTCCAGGCTCTAAGTTGTTGGCACAGAGCCTGATGCAGGGCTCGAACCCATGAACTGCAAGATCATGACCTGAGCCAAAGTCAGACGCTTAACCGATTGAGCTACCCAGGCACCCCAAGATTGTATCCTTTAAATTTCTTAAAAGCACAGGCATAAAATATAGAGATTAATACTGTGCAATGACCACTAAAATTGTTCTTATTCCACTTCTAGAACTTGACTAGTCCAAAGAGAGCATTAATTGATTTTTTTTAATAATATGCTAGGCACTGGGCAGGTATAATCAAAACCTAGGTGTCTCTCTTGTGCGCGTGCACGTGCCAATATATATGAGTTTTATTCTTATAATTTTCTAAGGGTTTAAACATAATTTATTGCCAAGTTGGCTACCATACAGTGTATACACTGTGCTCTTGGCTTCAGGAATAGATTCCCGGGATTCGTCACTTACATACAACATCCGGTGCTCATCCCAACAAGTGCGCTCCTCAGTGCCTCTCACCAACTGTCCCCTCTCCCCCACGCCATCCCCCGTCAACCTTCAGTCTGTTCTTTGTATTTAAGAGTCTCTTATGAACACCTAGGTCTGTCTGGAGTGAAGGGCAGAAGCCAACCCTCTGCCTCATCAGAACAGCCATCTCCTCCCCCCACCCCCTATAGCTCAACCTCTAATTTTTTTTATTTTCCTTTTTATTGTTTTCTTTTTCCTCTCTGTTTTTTTTAAGCACGAAGGGAGAATACTCAAACTCTAATTTTATTAATGAAGCAATAGGGGCAAAGAATATTATGCTTATGTTTTCAAGGATAGTAAAATGAAAGTGTACTGTTTTATAAAAAATTTCCGAGGAAAATGCACTCATTGCTCAGACAATTAAGTTTACAATTTTCTGATACTTTCTCCCTCCCCGCTGCCGAGTGGGGAAGGTTTACATTCTTCATTATATGCCTTCATTCATCACCTAGCCCCTAATGACTTACAAACTTCCTTATCATTTTCATTGGTTTTATTCAAGAGTAGAGACATGTCTGCCTCTTGTGTTTTTGAGAGCTATTCCTTGTCTTTCTTTTTCGTATTGAGATATAATTGACATACAATATTGTATCCATTTCAGGTATACAACATGATTCGATATTTGTATATATGTTGTGAAATTACCACTACAGTAAGTGTAGTTAACATCTGTCAACATACAGATACAGATGATTTTTTTGTGTGACAGGAACTTTTCATTCATATCTACTCTCTTAGCAGCTTTGAAATATATAATACAGTGTTGCTAAGCGCAGTCACCCTGCTGTTCCATTACATCCCCATGACGTGTTTTTTTCTATAACTGGAAATTTGTACCTTTTGACTCACTGCACCCGTTTCACCCAGCCTTGTCTTTCATGGTCGCTTAATGCGCTGGATTCCACCTCACAGAATACTTCTCAGATTTTGCACAAAGTGTTCCTGCTCCAAGTTTGTGGGCTCACAGAAATCCTCACTACCAGTCACTGCCTTCCTGTGCCCTGCCCCCTAAAATATCCATGTTAGGAACAATGCCAAACAGCTAAGCTACTTTCTGATCCTTCCCTCATGGTGTCCTCCTTCCCAGACTCAGTAGCTAATAACAGAAACAAATCATGGTTCATAGTGGCCTCATAAGACAACTGTAGTGTAAGGGATTGGAGAGGCGCCTCCACCGTGTAGAATCACTGTTCTTTCAGCTACCGAGTAAAGTATACAGAGACATTCCTGACCCTACCCCATCCTGACCTCGCTCTCATAGGAAGACCCTCTTCATCTTTTAATGAGCGGGAAAGATCCTAAAGATATTTTTTAAACTCAGATTGGATTGGGTGAGCCTTTTCAGAGAGTCATTCAATCCAGAATGCTCAAAGTATGTGATGTGAAATATCATGTGTGTTTATTACTGAGTGTGCTGTTAGAAGTTTAGTTGGGGTCCTTAGTGAAGATTAAGTGATTATTCTATAGCCAAAATACTCCCTCACCCACCCATCCCAAATTAGCAGTGTGTATTATATACCCCAAGTCAATATGTTCCTATAATCAGGAAGCCTACAAAAAGCTCAGGTGCCTCCCTTACATCAAGGGTCAGTAAACTTTGTATAAAGGGCCAGATAGTAAATAGTCTAAGCACTACAGGCCTAGATACTTTATTACATTATTCTCTGTTGCAGTGCTTAATTCTGCCATCACTGGAAGACAGCCATAACCAACATGTAGACAAATGAACATGATTTGTATTCCAGTAAAAACTTATTTATGGACACTAAAATTTGAATTTCATGTAATTTTTACATGCAATGAAATAGTCCTCTTGATTTCTTTCAACCACGTACAAGTGTAAAAACCACTGTAAGCTCAACGCTTGCACCAAAAACAGGCCAAACACTGATTTAGCCTGGGAGCCACAGCTTACCACACTCTGCTATAGATTTTCAAGTGTAAAGGATAGAAATGCCATTATTAAACGGCCAAAACACAAGTAAAAGTAAGACTGTTAGAATGGTGAGGAAGAAATTAGAGAATACGAAGTGCCTACTTTGGAGGTACAAGGAAGTTCGGAGAGCACCTGAGACAAGGAAGTGTCCCCAGGATGGGCCACCCGAACCTGTAACATCCCTCCTGAGGTGAGACCAGAAGTTCTTGAGTCCTCCTTGCCTCTGCTTCCTTCCCAGGCGTGTCCCAGCTCTGGGTCCCCTTCCCCTCACTTTATCTGGAACGGCAAGGGGAGTCATACAGAGGTGACGCTTCTCCATCCACCCTACAGTTGAGAAAGCCCTGGATTCTTTCCTTCCTAGACTTTCCACTCTCTGTGGCTGGTTCCTAATGACACAGGAGAGAGCTAAGAGAGGCCCGTTGGCAACACAGCCCGCTAGCTGAGCTCAGTGCCCCAAGGATGGATGTGTCCTTGAAGACGTGATTTATATCAAGCTCAGCTTCTTCCCACCCATGCTTGTGATAATAAACGTCCCAAACATCTAGGGTGGCATACAAATCAAAGCATGTTAACAGTTGCCATTGCTACACTATGGAGGAGTTAGGGGGTTTGCTAAATTTTTATTATTCTTTTTTTAATTCCCGTTCACCTTTGGTCAATAGACACCTGCAAATGAAGATTTTTGTTTCTGTAGGATAGCCAGAATGCGTCAGAGGGTGAGGTTTGGGGCTAATCCACTCAGTAGGCTTCCACTTGAAAGGAGTTCTTTGAGAATAACCTGGAGCTTTCTGTAGCCCACCATTAGAGCGTCAATATTTTTAGATGTAATGGGTCTGTGCAGTTCAGTCACTTCTGAAAGGATCTCCTGATCCTGAAAGGACCCATATGGATAGAATTTATTTCACGGTTGGGTGAGAAATGTTGGGTCCAGTTCAGGCTAGGTTCTCGCACGTAGGTGTCCCTTATACTATCATTTACAGGGCCCAGTACTTGTGTGTGTGTGTGTGTGTGTGTGTGTGTGTGTGTGTGTGTCTGTGTGTGTGTGTGTGTGTGTGTGGTAGTTTTGGTGATTCATTCAAGCACTTGTTTGATATTTATCCTAGGCTCCAAGGATACTGAAATGGTAGAGGCCTGGTCCTTGACCTCCACATATTCAGAAAATGGTCGAGGAAAAGGCACCTAAATAAAATCTTTATGATATATTGTGATAGATGATGTCATAGAAGTAAGAAATGAATAATTTGGGAATGTCTGAGAAAGTAGAACTAACTTTGAGGATATGACAGAGTTTACAAGGGAAAAGAATTCTACATTCCACTGTAACAGAGTGCAAAGCGCTGGATTTGGAGCCAAACACTTCTTTTTTTTTTTTTTTTTTCTGACTTCGGGCAAGTTACTTTCCTACACTGAGCCTCAGTTTTCTCATCTGTAAGGTGGGGTTAACACTACTCACTTTGCACAGGAATCGGCCCAAAACTCCCTTTCCTGTTGTAGGTCCTTTTCACCAAAGACTGTGTGAGGCCAGGAATCCTACCGTTGACTATTGAATGGAAGGAATAGGAGAGATCACTTTTTGTGGGGTTGCCTGGGGACAGGGCTTCCATTCTGAGTGAGAGCCCGGAAAAAAACACACCTGGGTCAACCATTGTCTCTCTCCCCCTGGGAGTTCATTTGGACAATGGATAGTGTATCTTTTCCCAGCAAAGCCTTTGCATATTTTACTGTCCTTACAAGTTGACTGAAGGACCTGGTCAAATTACATACTTCTTCAGACTGCTTTTCACCATGAGTTTCAACACGAGACCCAACTTGATGATTCCTCAGGGCTCACCGTAATTAAATCACTGAAAAGGGTATTTAAACTTTACACTCTGAAGCTATCTAGGATTCCTGTCCAGGAGACAAGCAAAAAGTAGATGGTTTATGAATGACATGTACTTCATACCTCATTTCTGGGGAGTGGTGGAGTGCTTTACCTTTTCATGAAATTCTGTACATTCTCAATGGCTGATAAATGGATGTCATGTAGTAAAACAGCTTTAAGCCATCTAAGTGATGTACATTTGGGGAGGAGTATGGAGACAAAACATAACTAATTACCCTTGATAATTCTTGGGAGTTCCAGCATTAGAGCCCAGTCAACCCTAGCTAGAGACCTAAAACGCCTCTTTAGTCACCCAGTTGTGATTGGATCCAGCAGTGATCAGTTTACGCCTTTTGATATTTTGACCGGAAAGTAACTCCCCCGTAATTGAGGGTGCAGGCGTTGACGAACTCTGCCAGGTGTCCCAACGGGAGAGACGAGATTGAACCCCCCCCCCCCGACCGACCCCCCACCCCGCTGGCGGGATGGTAAGGTTTCCGGACAGAAGGGCTACCAGATGGAAAAGCCCCCTGGAAAGCCGCAGTTTCCCCACACGTAGCACTGTCTTGGTTATTACGGAAAAGCGATGGAGCACCAAAGCGTGTGTCCCTTTTTCTTCCAGGAGAGAAACCGTACAAGTGCACCTGGGAAGGCTGCACCTGGAAGTTCGCGCGCTCGGACGAACTGACAAGGCATTACCGCAAACACACGGGAGTGAAGCCATTCAAGTGCGCGGACTGTGACCGCAGCTTTTCCCGGTCGGATCACTTGGCACTGCACCGCCGGAGGCACATGCTGGTGTGAGGAGTGCTACCTGTCCAGCTGGGCGTGAGAGCTGGGTCTCTTAGCGGCACCCAATTCAGCAGGGCTGAATCCCCGTCACAGTGTTCACACAAAAGGGCATCACCATCCCACGATGTCTGAACCCAGAGCAGGAAAAGGAAGGAACTCTCCTCCTTGCGGTCTGAAGGTAACCCCCATCACGACCACACGAGAAACGTCTTCACGCTGGCCTGGGAGACCCGTGACACAAATGCCGAAGAGCCAGGCATCGTTTCCCGTGCTGTGTACTCTGCCATTTCAAGATGTCTGTAGCGTGTACGTTTTCTGAGCTGTCAGACATTTTGTTACCGATACCATAAAGGTCGTCTACCACAAATTGCTGGCTAGAGCAAGACCTTTTAAATTTGGATTCTTCTCCCCATCATCCCACCCCTTACCCTCTTTTTACTGAAATTTTAGTTACTGTCTCAGTAAGATAGAACACACATCCAATCTGTTACCAGCAAGCAGCATGAAAGTAGAGAAGAAGAAGCCTGTTGGAGAGGTTCCATTACCTGAAAATAAAGGGGCACTCAGGCAGCCCTTTGCAATAGCGATGACGGCAACTAGATATCACCCGCAACTTGTCATTCTGCCATGCCCTGAAGAAAACCAACATTGAACCTTTCATTTGTTTGTCGTTGATTGTTTTCGTTTTGTTTTGATTCTGTTTTGTTCATCTGTTCGAGCAGAGGGGCAGCGACATTTCAGTTGGAGCCCAGTCTCGGTGTCTGCCCTGGCATGGACTGGCACAGAGGTGTTCTGTAGTTGAATAGGAAGAGCCTGTCTAAAAAACTACTGCCCCACTTCAAATTGCAGTGTTCTGTCACCTAGGCATCATCTCTTCCTGCCCCTAGTATTTGATTACAAGGAATCAGGGGAAGAAAAAAAAAAAACTTTCTTAGACACACTGGCACCAAGGTAAGAGGTGGGGCTGCTCAGGCAAAGTCAGTGAACATGAAAAATCAGACAAAGCAGAGATGGAATAATGCGCCTCTTGAGGAGAAAAGCAATAATGAATAAAAGGACTTGCCTACAATAACTTCACTGAGGACTCACGTTACCAATTTTCATACTTACTAAAGGGATTGTAAAAAACACCCTAGCATTTTAGATGCTTTGGTTACATTCACAGCCCTGAGGTAATCTTTCTGCTGTTTGTTGTCCTGCTTGGTTGAGTCCCACAATTAAAGAGTATGCTCCCCTTTTCTTGTTTGAAAACAGTTATTTGGTGACTAGAAAAGCCAAGGAGGCATAGCAGGGAGTTAACCCGTGGGCTAATGGGTCAGTTCTCCTTGGAACCGAGTCAGTGGAAAGGGAGCGCTCCCCGAGGAAAGCCTGACATGGTGCTAGTATCCTCACTCGGAGAGCCAAGGCTGAGTGACTCTCCAATAGGTTCTTCTATATAGACTTCATTTTCTAAACCGTATCAGAACCCAGGGGTTCTACACTGGCATCTACGGGGATGTTGAACCCACTCATCCTATGCTGAGGGTGAGAGGAAGGAGATGATCATCCCGTCAGCCCCCTAAAATCATGAGCCTTTCTTGCAACTAGCGAAGTATACAGGAAACAAAGCAATACATCACCAACAAGCATTCTTTTAGAAAAATTATCATATGTGTTTCCCCACTAAGAGCTGGGTTGTTGTGTTTTTTTTCTTCAGCTTTACGTGGCGAAGGGGCTTGGTGAGTTTTTTTGTTATTGTTGTTGTCGTTGTTAAGATTTTTTATAGCTTAGATATAAAAAGTTGCCAGCATAGGCCTTTGCAACATATTTTAATCACAAACACTTGATTTGGGGAATTGCACAAATTAACCTCACGATATTCCTAGCTCATTTTTCAATGTTTGAACATTCTGAAATAATTTCCGGTTGTAGAACTATCCTTTTCAGGATCATCTTCTTGTTCAGAGAAACTTTAATGATGAAGCAAGAACTATAAACATTGAAACAAGGACAATTCATGTCGGATGGTATTAAAAGGAATTGTTTTTAAATGTTCAAGCAACAGCATCATGATTTTCAGGTCAAATTCCGTCTTCAAAAATACGTGCTCTGCATTTTCTGCCAGGTCTGAAAAATTCATCAGGCATCTTTCCTTCGAACAAGGGCTGCGATTCTATTGATAAACAGCTTCTTTTGCTACACAATCTTACTACCCACCAAGCACTGGGTTTTTTTGGTTGTTGTGTTTTTTTCTTTTTCTTTTTTTTTTTTTTTTACCAACTGGAAAATTTTTTTTATCTGTACTGTATACAATTCCTACTTCTCATTGCTTGTGACCATTTTGGAGAGAAACAGGTTTCTTGGCACACGCCAGCGTTGGTTACTGGTCAGTGGCAAGGAACAGAGAGAGCGGCCAACGTGGCCACGACGTGCTCACTGCTGGTCCTGGAACTTGGTTGGCTGTTAGTGGGTGAATCGCCCAGGCGCAGTGTAGACTTGATTTCGCTCTGCTTACTCTGGAGGGGTGGGGGGTGGGGAGTGGTGGAAGAGGGGGCAATCTTTTCTTTGTGGAGAGACATCTTGAGAGTGTTACAAGTAGAAATGGTTTTTAGAATTCATGGAACTGACAGGCAGTGGGAGCTTCCTGAGTGACAGCTTGACTTAAATTTAGCACAGAACTAAATGAGCTGCTCCTCTCTGATCACATCGGAAAGGTTCAGGGAAGCGAGCTTTTTCTCCACCCTCTGAAAGTAGAAACCAGACTGAGATGGAGATGGTAAGTTAAACGATAAACCTGTCAGCATTATGCCATTTCCCCCCTTTCGACATAATCGATCGATACTTCTAAAGGGGGATCCAAGCACAAGCAGTGAGTTGCTGATCTTCCCCCTACTCCCCCCCCCAGATGAAAACTTACTTGGGGCGCATCCCAGGACATAGCAAATTCTCCCCGGTGAGTTTTCTACTTGTGTTTCCCCATGGAAAGGAAAGTGATTTGGGAGAGAAGGAATTGCATTTTTAAGTACGAATATCTTCAGGCATGGAAAAGCCTCCTCCATTTCATCTATATGCATTCTAGCCTCTTTTAAAAAGCACAGTAGTAGATGATGAACAACAGTAAAGGGGCAGAATCCAAAGGACTTGTCAGTTCCTTAACTAGAATCATTCTCTGGTTTTCAATTTGGAGCTGTTCAGTTTGCAGTTGGACGCACATGCGTGTTTTGAGAGTTGCTGCACAGGCAGCCTCTGTGGCTGAGAATGGCTTGAGAAGCTATAGTAGACCTGACTATCTCTGCATTGTAGAGATGGAGTTCAAGGGAGTTAACAGTTTTTGAAAAAGTTACAAGTTACTCTGAGGTCTTGATAGATGCCCTCCCCATATTCTGATCTTGAGTTGTTAGGAGAAAGAGTCACGCTTCCCTATCCACCTCCAGCCCCATCCTGTAATTATGTATGGACTCTGAGAAGCCTGCTTGATACCTTGTCTTAAGTTGTATTAAGACATTTAGACGAAAATTCCTAATGGCTTTCCCATAAAGAATGTACTACTGCCTGGCATTACTTCGACAAAACACTATAGGACATTTATTAGCAAAAGCAGTTGACAGTAACACAAACTGCATTTAAAAAAAAAAAAAGAGCACTTTTTATTCACTTTAAGTGGAAAATAGGAGGGGAAATTGTGAGGGACGGGGAGAAACCTTACAAAATGCTACAGTGTTTACAGATGCCAGTTCTAGGTGATTAGAAAGGCCATTCTCACTCTGGTTGAAATTTGAACAGCTTATACAAAGATGGTGTTCATTTTTATACAACTTTTTTTAAACTTCCGATTTTGCCATTTCTGTTTTAAACGTAAATCTAATTCTGCACTTTGAAGTCAGTTCATCAGAATGATAACATGTATATGGATAAAGATGCAGTATTCCTTATTCTGTACTTTATTTATTTATACTTACCAAAGCTGCAAATGAATAAATCTGGTGAGGTGAGGCCTTCAAATGTATTCCTACGCCTTTGTTATGTTGTTATGACTGCTAAGAAATGTAGCCATGATGTTGTTAGAAAGGTGTCTTAACATTTATAGCAAGGATTGACAGAAATTAAGCAGTGTTAAGAACACCAGCATAATAATACACTGAGCTATAGTCTTCATGTAAGGGACTGAATGAGAGAGAACTCTCATGAGTCCTTCTGGGCCCAGGAAGCCTTAATACTCATAGTGCATAGTCTCAGATTTTGCTCTGTACTCAACGCCTGTAAATCTAGGAGGTTCAATGTATTCTGTAACTTCATTGACCAAATCTCTTCCTTCAGTTTGTCTGAGGTAGTGCATCTCATTAAGCAAATCTTCCCATCCGATATGCTTTTGTTCAGAAAAGGGGTTTGGTAAGTCACGTCTTCCATATTTCATTTCTACTTGCCCCCACACTGCCTTCCACTTACCTGTATAGGCACCCCCACCACATACACACCTGTATATGCAGCAGCCGGTGGGCTCGCAAATATCAACAGAGAACTTTTTTAAAAGAATGAATTTGTAATAATCCATGCTGTCTAGAAATGTAAGTTATTTACCTTATTAGGGAATCAGCTTATAATGCTATGTATGACTCTGCCTGCATTTTATAGTCAAGAAGTGTACATAAAAATTAAAAATGCTATATTTTCACAGTTTCATTATAGAGTAATATCTGTTTAGTGACCCATGTCCATTGGTACTTTAAATATGCTGAATACTGTGCAGTTGCAATAGAAATTCAGATTTTCATAAGAAAATGAAATAGGATACTGCATCTTTACAAAAAATAGAGTGAAAATATTTTGCTGTATTCGTAAACATATGTGATAGTGGAAAAGTATTTTCAAACTCACAAATTTTACAGAGGTTGTAAATAGTTTGATGAAGTATGTTGGGAAAAAAGAGCTTCTAGTTTTCATCACAATAAAAAAAAAAAAAGAAACTTGTTCAGATATGCCTTGTATATCTTACAATTAGCAATATTGCCATGGGAACCGTGTTCCACTTCGTCAGAGTGCATTCTTTGTGCTCTGACCAAATGGAGTGGTCACTTGTCTCAATTTAGCCAGGATGGTTTAAAACACAGTGAAGTCATTTTAAGTTGCAGACAACTGATTCCAAATTCGAAATGTCTTTTTGCCTGAAAAGGAAAAAACAGCCGCCCAGGATTTTACTTGTGCTAAAGAGAAGCATCTAGCAACTGTTCTCTTTTCTCAATTCTCTTCCTCCCCAGTGAACTAGTTCTTGAAAAACAAACAAAAAACAAAAAGCAAAACAACTGTAAGGTGTTGATTCTTGTTTAATTCCAGAGGGAATGAATACTTTTAAGAGTAGCTACATGTTGACAAGATGAAGTGCTATGGATATGGCTACATGTTCAATGTATCTGTACTGGCAGCAGGAATAAGCTGATGCCCATTTTCAGAAGTGAATTAAAAGCTGAAAGTGCCTGTCAATAGACATTATGACCAATGAGATATTCCTATGCTTTTACATAGCAATAATTCTTCATTAGACCGGGTGTTTCCTCCACACTTGGGAAACACACACACATACACACACACACACACACACACACACACACAGAATAAATATATGCACATCATAAGTTGAGAAAGTTCAAACACCCACAATAATTCTTTTGTGATTTTTGAATATACGTAATCTTGTTTACGTTAGTATTTCTTAATTTAATCTTACAGAATGTAAGAGTGCAAATCTGAACATTAATGTTATCATCAACATACACTCTGGTATATGGCAATTATAATTTTAAGGTCAAATCTTCACTGATTTGCCCCAAACTTGCAGAGTACTGTGTGTGGCTCAAAAGAAAAGGTGTTGCTCAGTTAACAAAAGTCAAATTATTTAGAGCAAAACACTAGAGATACTTGTTTGTTTTACTTTTTCAACTAATATCAAGTGCACAAATTCATCTTTACATTTCTTCATTTTCTTTCTCTTTAGTATTTTCTGTTTATCCTACAAGAACCACTTTAGAATGTATATCGACACAATCATTTCTCTCTAAAACAGTCTCCTGAACACTGCTGACAGTTAGTAAGACTAGCTTTAACCAAGATTTGCAGTTAGTCTTGGATATTACCCGATTTACATTCAGAACTTGCCTACTTTTTCCTGTAATTATTTTACTGCTAGAAGTGGAGTCCCGAATAGAAATATACAATGAGATTACACGAATAGACAAGAGCCCTGGAAATTCTCCAGCCTTACCATCTCTGAGCACAAATCCACCCAAACAAGCTATTGAGGGCTATCAGTAAAATTATATTCTTTCAGAGCCAAACATTTGGTAAGAGCAATTTTAAAAAAATATAACTGTGATTAAACACTTAGGCTTTAGACAGTGAAGGCTACCACGGTGGACAGTGGTCTATGTATTTCTCCATAACCAGACCGCAGGCCTAGAAAACCATTCACTAGTTCCTTCTCTAAATTACAGAAAGAACGAAAAGGAGAAGGAAATGTGCCAGGATAGGGTGTTAAAGAACAAATTAAGTGTCCGAGGAAAGCTGCTGGGTTCTTAAATCTCACTAAAGTCAAGTCTCCTGACTGGGCTGTTTCTTGCAGGTTGTCTCAAAGTACTGAATGAAGTTGAAAGGTCAGACGTTCAGCAAACCATGGATACAATAGCTGTCCTTTACTAAACCCTTACAATCCACCAAGCATTCTACTAGGGAATCTTTGGACACATTGCCTCTATTCCATAAACAGGTCTACATTTTATAGTTGGGATACTGAGGCACAGAAAGTGGCTGAGTCGTCTGCAAACAGAAATAGTGAACAGCAGAGTGAGAATGTGAAGCTACCTATCTCTGGTCTGAAGCCCGTGTTCTTCCCACTGCACCACGCTGCACGTGGCTTTCCTGCAGCCAAGTTTTCATATTTCTGACTCAAGTTGTTTTTATGGCCGGCTGGTCTGTTTTTCCAAGTAAGATATAGCACAGGATATGACAATGGTCCTAATACCTGAAATCAGCCCTCTCCTGGGAAGTCCTGCATGAAGGGTCATTATAAACAAACAGCAACAATCAGATGTCTCCCTGAATTTGTCACTTTCCTCCGAAAGGTTTGGCCTCGAGATCCCAAATCATTAAAACTCTCCCCTGCTTGGTAACATTTTAGCCAGAGTGGGTTTTCTTAATTCTGTGTATTTCTTCGTAGATATAATAAAAGTCTTTCCTCCTGTAGACTTTCTAGAATCTGCTTAAGTTGCATTTGAAATGCTCACCTCCATAGAACTAGTGAGTATCAGCCCACTCTTGACAGTTGTTAACGGGGCGGCAATCACAAACATTCAGACGATGAGCAAGGAGAGAGAACGGATCGTTCCTTCTCAGATTTCTCACCTGGCAGTACCACCTTGGCACGTTTTAAATAGTCTTATGAATAATTTGTTTATAGTGTTGTTAGTTTAATTGAGTTTTATGTAAGAAGCTGTCCAACCTCAGAGAAATCAACTCCTCACCCCTTTTCTGTGGAGAACAAGGTCTCTGACAGTATTGATCCATGGAACTACTAATGGGCTTAGAAAACATTAAGAGAATGTCATTTCTCATGGTGTTTCTTTTTTCTGAAGATGAATCGCCTGAATTATGATCTTTCTCCCTGTTACTTGGCTGAGGGAAGAGATACAACCTGTATAAACAAATCCCCTTCTCTGCTGAAAGCACGTGGTTCAGTGTGCACAAGCCACTCGGGAAGGGGTTCTCTTCTCCGTTAATTGGGTTTCACAAGCAGCAATTTCTCAACAACAAACCACAACTTTAAGTGAGTTGACAAGAGATGAATAGTGGAAATAGTCACATCAGTACTTTTTTCTTTCTTTCTGGGTTTCATCTCTAGAAATGTTAAATGGTTGAAACAACAGAGTCTGCCCTTTTGCAAACAAAAACCGGCGACTGTGAATTATCTCCTGCTTTTACCAAAGCAGGCCTACCGAGACTCTCACAGAGATTCATTTTTGGTGAAAAATGAGGGTGCACAGGAGGGTAGAATATGGGTCACATTCTAGTAAAAGTGCTCAGGTAACCAAAAAGTGAGACATTTTAGGGACACGCCGACACCTTCCCTTTGCTAATTTCGTGCTCCAAAGAGACAGCATAAAACATTATAAAAAATGCTTTCGCCCTACTTGTGTTTCTAGTTTTCCCATGGCAGAGTTTTTTAATTACACCCAGACTGCAGTATGCATTTCGTTCCTCAGGCTTCATCACGTTGGATGGGTATCATTGAACTGGGGCACTGGTGCCTATATTCAAGGCTCTTTCCTATCAACTTGTCTGTTCACACTTTGTTGTGTTTAAAAATTCATTTTAAACAATCACCATTCCCTCCCCCACCCACCCACAGAATGGTGGTTGTATTGTTTTGTCCGTGTCTGTGTGGGACACATTGCATCCCATGGCAAACCAACTCTCTGTGGATGTGAGATAACTACTTACAAAACCAGCTTGAAAACATCGTCTTACACATTATGTCATCCTGCATCATAATGCAATTATGTGTATCATAACATGCTCATTTTAAAAAAGAGAAACCAGCAAATTCATGTTTGTCCATTGAAGAATGTACTCAGAACTTTCTGTGTTGTGAAACGATGAGAACAGACCACCTTTAAGATACCCACCTGCCACTTAAAATGACTTAGTTATAATTAGTAGTAGTCTAGACGTTCCTCTTGGTGTGTGGGGGTCAGTTCAAACGTCATATTCTTTTAGATAAATCTCTCACTTGTATTTGAAAAATATATGGGAATAAAGAAAAATATCATCTTTCGCCAAATCAAGCAGGCATCTTTTTCCTTTTCCTTGACACTTAGCTCATTATACATGATGACTGGATCACAGGATCCATCTGTGTAAAAATACAAAAACATCCTTTGGTTTACAAAACAGTTATTCTAGGCTTGAAGCCTCTGAACAGCAAATTGAATAGATGTGCTGCGGCTGATTCACTTTACAGATGTAATTTTACAAAAAACTCTCGGGTCTCTGACCCCAGGGAGTTACAATGCCCAGAGGAGGTCCTACGCATCAAAGGAGGAAACCCCCCAATGATGCTGGCAAGCAAATGTGTTAATTTCTTAAATCTTCATTTGGTTTTCTGTTCAGAGTTTTAATTGCAAATGAATTTCTTTCTCCAGCTTATCTAAAGATCTAATTTCCCAATAGTTTCCTCTGCATTTATATACTCTGTAGTGTTTAGGCAACCCCTGTTATAAGTTTATTAATATTATGTAAGTGTTGTTCTTGTATTTATGTATAGTGTATGTATTGTAAATATACTCAGAGCTTTTTTCCTTTTACTGTAAAATGGTGATTTTTTTTTGCCCTATGATAATGTAAAGGGAGACCCTCCTAATGAGCTTCTCTCAGAGGATGATTATTCCAGTCTATTCTCAGAGATTTAAATGAACAAGTGTTATCGTTTTTAATGGTGTCTCAGACATATTCTGTTGGTGCATTGCTTTTCTGTATTCAACTTTCCTATGAATTGAGCTGTGAACCGAAATAGAGTTTAAACCTTTAACTGTATGCATTTGTATAATTATCTGAATGAAGGCATGAAGGTTAAATAAAGCATTTTGTATGGAACAAAACTCCCTAATTATTACTAAGGCTGACTCAGACACTTTGGAAATCATAGTTATTAACCATTCTAATTAAACCTTTGTTATGAAAAGTTTTACCACTTGTGTATAGTGATTTGAAACACAGAACAAGATACACTTGATACTGAAAAATGAACAGGGTATTTTTTCATAACAACCAGCACCCAGAGAAGGATTCCTAACAATATTTTACTGAATTATAAAACTGAAGAGTGGTCCAGGAATATGAAGTGATATGGAAAAAATATATCTTTCAGAGCCTAAAATGGAATCTATAATTGAGTGAATTATTTTTGCAGGGTTTGTGTATCATTTAAGTATAGAGTGATCCACCTAGCGCATGCCAAAGCAAGTTTATTTCTGTATATTTTTAAGAAAACTGCACTTGAAGCTTTCGGAAATAAGACCGTTAATGAGAGGAATGTCTTTTGAATAATTGCTAAAATATGCACTTGAAAAATCTGTTTAAGTATCCTCCAGCATAGTGTCCTTCAACTGAAGATCTACTAGGTAAATCCATTCTGCGATGAGAATGGTTGTGAGTACTACTGACAATTATACCGAATGGTGATAGACGACATGTGATCATTCAAATAATTGTTGAGTACTTTGTAGATGCCAGGCAGTTGTATAAGCATTATATCTATTCCTTTTAATTCATTACAAACATTCTGAGTTAGGTTCTGTTATTATCCTAATATTTACAGGTAAAAAAGTGAAGCGCTGAGTTTAAGCGATTTTCTCAGTCTGGTCCAGAACTGCTCTCCGTAGCCACTAGAGGGTTATGGGTTAAGGGGCTGGAGAAAGGATGGAAGGTGAGGAGTGGGGGCTGAGGTGGGAGAGACAGTTAAGAGCAGTGAATACCTTTGATTATATTTGGTCACACAGCTATAAACCCAACGAAATACTGCCCTTCACCTCATACTCAGCAAACCATAGTGTAGTTGAATCCCTCGTAAAAATCAGAGACTGAAATAGTATGGGGTTTGCTTTATTACGGACAGAAAACCATTTCCAGACGAACGTGGAGCTCTGCAAAATGGCTCTGTTTCACTCAAAGACACTGTGGGGAGAGCCACGGGAGTGTGCATTCCGGCCCATCCCCATCCAATCCTGCTTCTTCCTCAGCCCGGAGGAGGCTCAGCGCACTTTCCCAAACCTGGCTGTTTCAAGCGCTATGAAGGGGAACCCTCCCAGGGCAGTGGGGGGAGGAGAAACGGGGGGGGGGGGGGGGGGGGGGGGGATTTTCTCTCCCAGTCAGAGCTTTCTTGGTATTTATATCGTGATCGCAACCCCCAATTTACAAAGGAAATCAGTCACTAAAAGATAGTGAGGTATTCTTTTTTAAACTGAGGCAATAAACTATAAGTCCATTTTTACTAAATTATTTGTGAAGATTTTAGCCATGTGGTGTTAGAAATACTCCATTAGGGCAGGGGCCAATCAATTAGGGAAGTCTATCTTGCTCTACACTGTGGTGAAGCATGGTAGCAAATGTAAGGCTGAACTTTATTCATTCAATTACTTCATTTTGAATCTGACTTTGTAACAAAATGGTAAGTAGGAAATTAATTTTATAGGTCTCTGGCCTGATTTTCTGAGAGTCCTCATTAGGACATGCAAACAGCCAACCCAGCCCTTCAGCGATGTTTTTTGTTTGTTTTTCAGTGCATCCCAGGAGGCTTTATCATAACAGTAGACCAATGGGACAAATCTCAAGGAATAGATCACATGCTATTGTTTTACTCTCAAGGTAACTTATTTGTTAATATTTCTTCTGCGGAGTGATTCCTGGATACTGCAGCAATAAGTAGAATTATATGAGGGCTAAATAATTCTGTACCCTCCTCAATCCTCTCCTTTACTCTGAGTGTTTCATCACAGCTAAGATTTCTAATCTAAATCCTGTTGGTTTAGCTGTTTCTTACCCTGTCCAATATAATGACTAGAAAACAACAGCATGAAACAGTTAAAAGTACAAAAATGGCAATGTGCTTAGGATTAGAATACCCTGGGGCTTTATCAAAGAAGAAAACATATTTCAGTGCTAGAACAAAATCATGCTCGCTACAAAATTATTTTAGTCCCAGATGGCCATTGATGGTTTTCATACCATATAGTACATTGTCTTCCCACCAAAGTTGCATGGTTTCCTTCAACACAATGAGTTCCTTGTACTTTGTCTGAGTGCTGTCTGGATTTAATATATTTCTCTCCCAGCAGTGTAATAAGTATAATTTACATCACTTCCTGTTTAGTCTAAATTCACCAATGAACGCCTACACAGCTCATACATTTGAGTGATTATCTATCTCTGAAACAAATTATATTTTCCTTGTACAGGAACAACTTTTACACAATCTAAATTTGTGTGTGTGTGTGTGTGAGAGAGAGAGAGAGAGAGAGTATGTGTGTCTGAGAGAGAGAGAGAAACTTAGCTTTATGAGGCCATGATGACATCAGCAACATTAGACTTTGCTACAGTTTATGTGAATCTATTGTAATCGGTTAGCCTGGAGAGGTATGCAAGGCACTGCAAGTTTGTGTCATTGGCTACTGTGATTTCCGGTCCGTAAGAGCTTTCAGACTGTACCAAAGATTCAGGTCAGTTCCAGCATCTCAAGAGTGGCCTTGTTGCGGCTCCAGATTCCTCTGAACTCTTAAAGCTTGATCGTAAACCAAGTTGTGCGGTAGATGCAGTCACGAGGGTTAACATTGCTGATCATCCTCAGGGCCCTTTAAGCTGACATTAGTGTGGCCAGTACATTCTGTTGCAGAACTAGGGTCTATGGACCTACTTCACCTTTCATTGCCGGTTTGGAGCCATTTGATTTGTAATATGTTTAGCAGGGATTCACACGGTCACTTAGGCCTTGATGTTGATTCTTTTGTAATCTATCCAACGTTATTATGTATCTTAAGTAAGCCTGTAAGTTATAGGGGGGAACATTTAGGAAATTTCATCAAGTTATTTGTTCAGCCACTCAGGCATGACAAGTCAATGTTATCATGTTTACTAGCAACAATTTTTACATACATAAATAAGGAAAAACACATGTGAGTTATTAGGCTGTGTAGATATTACTAATTGGTATAAGACATAAAAAGTATACCTAAGACATAATCTCTAACCAAAAGTAAGTTACATCCTACGAGGGTAGGTAAACACAATTTCTATAGTAGAAAACATAAATGGATTAGCACCACTGGAACTGGCTAAGGTGTCATGGAGGCCTAAAGTTAGAGAGAATAGCCTCTGTTACACAGGCAGTGACCTGAGCCTCCGTGTTCCCTGAGATCCATATTGCATATAGATAGATGCTCAGATTCCTAATTCTATACCAAAGCCCTCCCCAAGATTTCTGTGAACTTTGAGGATATATGCAGCACTGGGGGAAAGGAGGCAGGGCTGCTTACATAATCACAATCAACTCTCTCTTTTAGTTTAGGGATCATGTTAAGGTCTGATGTATTTTCTGTCCTGTCAGCCTCTTCTTTGATTTACTACACAAATGCACACATACACACACACACAAGTATGTTATTGTATGTTTATTGTTTGCAAAGGGAAGCTTTGTGCCAATTAAATTCATTTAGTGTGTCAAGATGAACATTTTTAAAAACAAGGATAAAATGGAATGGCATGATATAGGATAGGATGGAATGGAATGGCAGAGAAGGGAAGAGAAGAAAGAGCAGAGAAGAGTGGCTTTTATTTCAGTTATGTACACATGGGCATGCGTGTGAGGAGGCACAATGTAAAAGGTTAAAACTGGAAAAGCCTCTGGTTGGCTAGCCTCTCTCTCTCTCTCTCTCTCTCTCCTTTTCTCCTCCCCAACATCTCTCCCAGAGCAAATCCAAGTGTGTTCATTTCTCACACTGAGCAGTTTATCCATTGTAATGATTAATTTTATATGTCAAATTAGCTGGCCATGGTGCTCAGATATTTAGTCAAAAATTATTCAGGATGTTTCTGTGAAGGTAATTTTTTGGATAAATGTAACATTGAAATAGTGGATGTTGAGGAAAGCAAATTACCCTTCATAATGTAGATGGTCCTCTTTCAGTCAATTGAAGGCCTTAAGAAAACAGACTGACTGCCCCCAAGAAAGAAGGAATTCTTCTAGTAGATACCTTTGGATTTGAACTGCAACCTTTCCCTGAGTCACTAAGTCTGTAGCCTGCCAGCCCACCTGATGTTAGACTTACCACACCTCTACAGTCATGTGAGCCAGTTCCTTAAAATAAATCTCTGTGTCTCCAGATAGAGGCACAGAGGATAGAGATAGAGGTAGAGATACACACACACTCTCTCTCTGTTGGTTTTGTTTCTCAGGAGAACCCTGACTTCCTTCTATTTGACTGCTCAGGCGAGATTTCATCTCCCTGACCTCAGAGTTTTACCTTCCTCCCTACAGGACCAATCAAAATATTTTGTTAAATAAAGGTAGTTCCTCATGAAAACTCTGCTGTCAGTTGCAGTTTGGAATGGAGATAGTATGGTCATGCCATGAGCAATGTGGCCCGTCTCAGATAATATGTTTCGCTGCAATATTTCAACTGGCTTAAATCAATTGATTCCCGAAACTGGAAGACCAAAGGTACCATAATGTTTTCCACGTTGATTTATCCCTGAGACTTTTGTTATCCCTGTTCCTTTTGGTAGCTTCTTTCTCAGGCTGGCAGCGAGATGGTTGCAAAACTCCCAGACCTCATACACATGTAACAGGTGCAATAGAAGGAGAGAGAGACTTGCTCCCAGAAGCAGAGACAGGAAGGAAACCTGTGGCAAACCTCTGTGTTTGTTCCATTGGTCCAAATTCAGAAACAAGCACATTCCTCAGCCAATCGTGGCAAGAAAACCCTCAGACAAGGCCAGTTCCCTTGTGCTGCAGGCTGGGATCTACTTCTCCTGAAAATCAAGAGCTTTATAAGGGAGTAAAATGGGCTCAGTGCGAGTTGACGTTCTTACTCAATTGTTTATTTTGACAATTTAAAAACCTACAGAAAAGCTCAAAAATAGGACAGTGAACTTCTGTATACCCTTCAGCTAGATTCCCAGGACACTGTACATACACATTTTTTCCTGTGTAGGTGCAAATTGTGGACATCTTTTAGACTTCTCCTCTGAATATTTTCGCATCCATTCCTTAAGACAAGGATATTTTCCCATGGAAGCTGTAAAAATGTCTCAGTAATGTATGTCCTTTACAGATGTTTAGTTTGGGGATCCAGATCCAATGAAGGGTCACACAATCACTAGCCTTCCCCACTATCCCCTGTTTCCCCCCGCTATTCTTTCTGTTTTTCTTTGTTAGTGTTTTTGTTTGTTTAGTTTTTTTGTCTGTTTTGATGGTGGTCTTTCATGACTTCGACAGTTTCAAAGCATCTAGGCCACTTGTTTTGAATGTGTCCTTCAATTTAGATGTGTTTGAGTAGATTCAGATGAAACATTTTTTAGCAGGGACATTACACAGGTAACATAAACTCAGTGCATTGTGCAGGAGGGATATCAGGCAGGTTTCTCCCATAATTGGTAATGTGAAGTTTGTTCACCATTATAAGGTTATTTTATCCTTCTCTGTGGGTTTTGTTATATCCTTGAGGATTTTTTGGGGTCCTTGAGGTTGAATTTATGTCCTTAGAATAGACTCTACAGAATTGATTTCACTTTTAAAATATATATATAGTTTTTAAAGAATCCAAAGCTTAGTTCTTCCTTAACCTTTTACTTCAGCATCCAAATAATATTATTATATTTATAAATCTAACAAATGTAACATTTGTTTGCAAGGGACTCAAAACAATTAAATTCCCTTATACATTAAAAACTGAATTTGTAAATTTAATATATATGCCTTCTCTTTTAAGAACTTTAATGGACTAACAACAAGCCATCCCAAGAACTAAATATTTTCATAAACGTATAAACTTTAGATATGATGATTCTTAAATCCTCTAAATGTCCTGATTTTGCAGGTAACGTTTATAAGATTTCAAGTTAAAATTTAAAAAATTTAAATTATTGCTTAAATTACATATTTCCAATTAGATTCACAAGGTTAGCTTCTAGTAGGACATATTCTATTAGTTATTCTCTTAATTTTTACAAGTGTATAAAGTATCAGATAAGCACAAATTTCTTACATAAAAATACTAACACCATGGTTATGATTCTCATCTATTTCTATACTTAATGATAAATTGTCTTGAGATTAAAAGGAAATAATTGGAACATTTCTAATAGTTTGGGATTATCTTCTCAGATGGTTGAAGTTGTATTAGACTAGAGATCTGATTTGAAACATTGACATAGTATTCTCAGCATGGATGGGAAATCTATAGGGTTATTAACATGGAGCTCTATTTATAATGTAGAATAAGAAAACTATAATTTAACAAATGTGTCTAACTGGATAGTTGTGTACTCCACATCCCTAGGCTAAATTTTTGTATTACCTAATTTTTCCATATTCTCAGGGAAGTCCTTACTTAACTCCTCTATACACATGTACACTCCCAGTGCAGTTCTCCTTGGCTTGATTTGCATTTGTTTGGTTCTTTATACATTTAACTATATCCATATAGTCCTAAAGTCTTTGGAATATGTTGGGTGTTTTTTTTTCTTATAATCATTCTTATCAAGTAGGGCCATACCCCCTTACCGATATTAAAGTGACTGTATGAACACATAGATCTTAGTGGTTCTGAACAGGGGAGGAGGAGGATTTGCACCCCCAAGTGACATTTGTCAATGACTGGAGACATTTCTGATTGTCACGACTGGGACAAAGGGTCCTACTGGCAACCAGTGGGTGGAATCTCAGAACACTACTAAGCATCCTCCAGTGTTCAGAACAGCCCCCCATAACAAAGAATTCTTCTGTCCAAATTGTCAGTAGTGCTGAGGTTGACAAATTATGTTCTAAAGTCATGTCAACGTCATTAGGCTCCCATGAGCAGACGACATTATCCACTATAACCTGTAGAAATGGCAGAATGAGTCCTGAATAAAGAACTGGGAAGATGGATGATACTGGGAAGGTGGTGAACCCTTGCACTCTGTGTCCTACAATAGTCAAACATCTGTACTGGAACAGACCTTCATTCCTATCTCGAACTTTCATGCTCGCGTACATGTTCCCCTAGCCTAGAACATTATGTTCTGTGTGCCTATTTAGTGAATTCTTATTACTTCCCCTATATCATCTTCTCTGAATCTATTATCTTTCTGGCTAGGAAGTGACTAGTATTTCCTCTTGTGCCTTAAACATGCATCAAATATTGCACTTACAATACTGCAGGTAGCTGGTTGTATATCTTCTTCATTGCTGGACTGTGAGCTATTTGAGAGCAGAAATTGTGCCATATTCTTGTTCATCTTTGAAACCATAGAGCCTGGCACTTGGTAAGCACTCAACATATGTGGGATGGTTACATAAATGATCCAGTTCATAGATGGGATTTTAATGAGGAGAGTAGAAACAATAAAATTGAAAGGGTACTTTTGAACTAGATAACACAGGGCCATAAAGGCTAAATTCTGACACTTGGGCTTTATTATGTAAGTAAGAGAGAGTGAGCGATATTTTTATTTCTAAAATTGAATATTCTGGTAAATTTTTTGAAAATCAAGTCATAATTTAAGTGCACTACCTTATACACACACACATACACACACATACACACACGTATTTGATTTTCTTACAGAAAGAGCATAATAAAATAACTAATAATTAAAAATTGGGAGGTTTGCCTGGGAGGCTCAGTTGGTTAAGTGTCTGACTCTTGATCTCAGTTCTTGATCTCAGGGTTGTGAGTTGAAGCCCCACTTGAACCTATGGTAAAATATTAATTTTTTAAATTAGAAAATATGCTTTTATCAACACATCAAAGCACTTTATGGATAATGAATATTATAAAAAGTTCAAAAGTTATTAAAATTATAAGGTGCTAATTTACCCAAAAATTTCTGCTCAGACTTTCTACCAGTGCTCACATTCATTCACATCTGAATTTCTTTTCATGATTTCAATCCACATAGCCTTATGACCATAAATATAAGTATTTTTATTTCTGTTACTTTAATACTTTTACATCTTTCCAAAGAAAACCTTAAGACAATTCACATTTGGAAAGTCCTACACTGATACTATACCATATATATGATCATTTATGTATTTGCTTATTTATTTATTTTTAAATTTTTTAATGTTTAGTGTTTGAGAGAAAGACAGACACAGAGTGTGAGTGAGGGAGGGTCAGAGAGATAGGAAGACACAGAACCTGAGGTGGGCTCCAGGCTCTGAGCTATCAGCATAGAGCTTGATGTGGGCCTGAATTCACAAAAGGTGAGATCAGACTTGAGCCGAAATCAGACTCTTAACTGACTGAGCCACCCAGGCGCCCCAATTCTTTATTGAGAAATAGTTTTCAGGATGCCTGGCTGGCTCAGTCACAAGAGCATGTGATTCTTGATCTCAGGGTTGTGAGTTGGAGCACCACATGGGGTGTAGCGATTACTTAATAATAAAATCTTTTAAAAAAATTAGTTTCCATTTGATTATTTGCTTATGATTGGGTTTTGAAAACATATTATATGATAAAGAATTCAGAATGACAGCTGGGATACAAAATTCGCTGCAATCAGAAAATAAATTGTTTTCGTCAAGTAAAAAAAAATGTGTTGAGTATAGCTCTTGCTGAGTAGGTAGAATTGTAGATGAGAAGCTTAGTTTTCTAGTCAGAAATGTTGATTTCCCTCAAGTCATAACAGTCACGCGGCTTGGTAGCTTGCCCCTGTGGTAGCAGGCACCTCAGGAGCAATGAGGCACGAGCTTGCAACCAAGGCGAGTGTGAACAGACCGCCTCCTCACACTGTCGACTGATGTTTCTTTCTTCTTCCAATATTACCATATTTCATTCTCACATTGTCATTTCCTCTCTTTTGTGAAGGATTCTGTAATCATGGACTCATTCAGACCAGGTGGGGCCCAGAATGTTGTCCATTTTCTTTTAAAAAATTCATATTCTGGGGCACCTGGGCGGCTTAGTCGGTTAAGTGCCTGACTTGATTTCAGCTCAGGTCATGGGCTCACCGTTTGCGAGTTTGAGCCCTGCATCGGGCTCTGCGCTGACAGTGTAGAGCCTGCATGGGAGTCTCTTTCTACTCGCCCTCTGCCCCTCCCCCACTTGTATGCATGCACTCTCTCATAAAAATAAATAAGCATTAAAAAAAATCATCTCCTATGTTGATGTGGCTGCCTTTATTCACATCTAACTAAGCAATAGTCCCTGTTTTACAATGAGTAACTGTGATATATTTATTTACCAATATGTTGACTGCTTCAGCTGGGGTATTATTTAGATTTTGTGCATGTGTGATGAGCTGCTAATCATGGGCTAGTTATTTTCCACCATAACCCTGGAGAGCTACTAGTTTGATGTTTTCTTTGCCTTTATCTGGAGACTGTGATTTGTGAAATGTTCATCACCCTTGGAAGGAGATGGGTGGCATTTTCTGTGGATCTCTAACTGGTGGAAGGTATGCCTCTCTAGTAAAACCTTCAATACTTTAAAGATGACAAAGGAAGCCTTTTGACTTCTCTTTCATTGTTTAATCTCTTGGCATTCTGTATATATAAAGACTATCACAGGACAGAAAGCAGCGATCAAGTCCAGAAGTAGATAAAAGCACAAATAGTGAAACCAAGGTATTTGTAAAGCTCTATAAACCTGTTAACCAGAAGCTGCAGTTTAATCTTTACATACTGCCAAGTCTCAAGGTTAACTGCTCCATAAAGTTGTGAGGTACTGGCATTTGGTGTCTCTTCACTTCCGTATCAGCTAAAGGACTCTCCCGTCATATTTCTTGTAGTCCTACTTCTTTTGAATGTACTATCGATGAGAGATTCCTCTACAGATTTAAGACCATACATCCACTCACAAATATGACATGTTTAATGTAAATGTGAAGAAGATTGAGAGTGGCCTTAGCCGGTTATTGATAGATGGTGTGATCATGGCATTTTTGGTTTTATGATGAGAGCAAAAAAGACTTTCTACCAAAATTGGAAGTAGATTCTTCGCCATTTGTGCCAAAGGATCTAGGTAGAAGGTTGTAACTGTGAATGTTTAAGGACAGAGGTTAAAAAGGAAACTTCCGATAAAATACATTGGTAGAGCTATAGCCTGTCTTTGTTATAGAAAGTTGAAGATACGTAAAATGTTGGCAGCATGAAAGAGTATTTGCCTTTTTTTTTTTTTTAAGAGCATTTACTTTAAGGCCAGAACAGACTGTTTTCAGATGGTTATTCAGTTTACCAGCAGAATGATGCCTACAAGTTGCTTGCCCTCTTAACACCAAGGGCAGTCACTTCACCTTCCCTGACCTTGTGAGCTATACACAGGATGGCATATGCGAGGTGCACAGTGCACAGCCTGTCCTAATGTTGGCTTTCAGGAAGGGATGTGCTGTGATTCCTGGCTCCCCAGGTCCATAGAGGAAAGGGATTTCCACTTTACTCCATAGGAGGGAGTTTCAGGAGGATCAGCTCCTGCCATTCCACCCTATTGTGTATCCTCCCCGAAGGAGCAGGAATACCTTGTGTGTTTTGTGAACCTGAGTGAGTGAGCACACAGTGAGTGGCTCCATCCCTCTATCTGTCTCAGAACACCCTGCCCTTAGGGATCCCAGGTTCGCAATAGGATCAAAAGCAGAGATCCTTTCACAATCATCATTGCCTTATGAGGCGTTTGGGGCCATCTCCCTGTAATTTCCAGGAACGGCAAGGTGATAGTTTTCTTTGTGAGTGTGCGATTGAAAAGCCGGAACAAAGATCATAACTACTTAAGTATGAGACAGTACCTGCCTTAAGCATACACAGATGAGTAGCTACTTTACCGTGGCTCAGCTAAAAATACCACTTCTAGACCACCTCCCCATAAATATATTCCATATCTGTGTACTTAGTGTTTGAAATTACACATTAGACTTCATTTATTTGGCTAAGGCTTCTTATCACTTACTATATACGCCTAGAAGGGCAAAAGTGGTAGCTTTATCAACAGTCACACCTTAGTATGAAGGAGTCTACCAATGTATTTAGAAGAGCAGGTTTGGGTTAAGAGGAAGAGAAAATAGTACACACACTGCCCTCATGTGATTGTGTTCTTTCTATGATGGTGGCTGTGGCGGCCAGCAGTACTTGGGAGTTATAGAAGTGGCAAGGGGTAAAGGGGAAAGTGTACAAAGGTTTGTGAAGGAGAGATAAGAGTCCTGGAGAATAAGCTTTATGGCTTTGTTCAAGGAAATTCTGCCTAAGGAGTAAAGGACATGTTACTCAACTGTGTACTTCCTGTTGAGTAGGAAGAATTGTCAAAATATGCATTCATGCATGAGAGTCATGAGTATTTAATACCCAAGTGGATTATTCCATATAATACCTAGATGGAAAATGTTTAGAAAAGAAGTTTCTGACAAATTGCTTTGTTGAAGGTTTGCCTCTTATTTGAGGGTTCTGGGCAAATCAAATCTATTTTGATACTCATTTTTACTACTCAATCTGCTATTGAGTTGCAAACTGTTATCAAGTGACTTTTTTTATTTAAAGAGCAAATGGAAAGGAGGCTAAAAATGCAAAAGGGTAAGTTTGGAGAATTGCAGAGTACTTTTTTTTTTTTCTGTAGACTTCTGTTCTTTCCTCTAGGAGAATTGAATGTCTCTCAGGGGTGTGGTTGAGAACAGGTCAAGGCAGCAAAAGGATTAATAAAAACTTTTTTTAAAAATTTGCTAATGCCTTGCCCGGAATATGGACATTAAAATGTGGCATCATGAAACAGATTTTAGATTATATATTTTATCTATTGATCTACCTATCTGTCCCATATATACATATATATTCTTATATATATATTATATTCTTATATATGAAGAATAAATTCATATGAATTTATAAATAAATTCACTCAGTGTCTTTCTTAGCTTCCTCAACCATCCTGTCTGTCATTTGGGAGACACTTTTTTTTTCCATCCTGAAACAGAATATCTGTGTGATATCAGTGAGCTGAAACTCAGTGAGATGAATTTTAATGCTGTAAACATTCTCTAGAAAATGATGATTTTTTTTTTCAGGTATGTAAAATACACATTTACTCAGCATAAAAATTCAGTCCTCCCAAATGTCTCTTCCCTGTATTAACAAGACCCCAAAGCTATCTCAAAATGCACATTCTCTCTATTTTCTGGCCAGGTTTCCCAGGACAATCATCTATTTCAACTTTTATCCTCTATAAGCACCTCACCTAAGGCCTTGAGCCCACAGCACACTGATAAGCAATAGTTAACATGTATTAGGTATTTGTCATTTGTCAAGCATTCTGTTTAAGGCTTTGCATAATGGTTACTTTTATCTGTTCAACAATTTCTCCTAATATCCCATTTCACAGAGACATTTTGCTATTTGCAAAATTTAACAAATTTGCCAAAGGTCACATGACTAGTAGACAGACCTAGAACTCAAGCTCTTGTCCAGACCCTATATGCTGGTGAACTCTTCTATTGCAAGGGTTGAGTGGTACAACACATAGGTGCCCACAACATTTTTTTTTCTGAAGAGACAAACAAAGGAAAAAAATCATATTATAGAAGCAAGCTCAGGGTTCAACCAGACAGATAGACCCAAGCTTGGTGATAAACCAGAGGCTTACTAGTTGAGTGAGTCTTAAGCAAATAAATCAGGCTTGCTGAGCTTCAGGCTCTTTATCTATAAAGTGGGGACAATGCATAACAACAGCTTCATAGGGTGATAGATCGTTTAATAAAATATGATACCCAAAGTTTGGAGTTCTGCCCCTTTTCTCCTCACTTTACTCCCTTTTACCCTCTACATCCATGCAAAAGTCCATCTCTGTGGCTGTAATAAAAACAGAGGGCACCATTTGAGGGTCGTGCTTTTTTGTCGTTGTTGCTTACACAGGTGAAATATCTGCTCTTTTATTTGCAATGTGAGAAGCCATTTCTTGTTTCAAGACAATGGATTTTTTCTTTTTTAATATTGAAATACGTTGGGCGACACTTGCCAAAACTTGCCATCCTTGTTTTAGGTTAGTTCCTGATTTTTACCGGTGACCTTTTTATTCAACATAGGAGTGAATAAGCCCTGGACTTTCCCAGATTAAAAATACACATAAACCTGGAAGCAGCCGTCACAAAATATCACTATGTAAACATGATAATATGCAGAAGTAGATCATTTACATTCAATGAGTAACAAGGTATTTGCAGGAATTAGCTGTCCTTGACCAGCTCAATTCTGTTCATGCAACTTATGCTTTCACTTTATTGGTGCCTATAAATGAACAGTTCTTGTCTTAATGTGCCCCTTTTCAGCATTCAGCACACAAAGGGCTGTATTTTACAGCTGAGGGCTGCAACTCAGCCTCCAGGGAAATTGTATGACTCCCGTCCTCTTGCGTTGCTTGGTATCTACTGTGGAGGCCGACATCCTGGGACTTTCTATTCGAGTCAATAATTTGTTGCTTGTGAATCAGTTATCCACAAATTAGCCCACCCATCCTTCTCCTTCTGGCCATATTTTGGCAGTTTTCATTACTTTGCAATGCACCTATTGTTTTGGAGAGAGAAGTAGAACTAATATCTATAAGAGCATAGGTTTGTGAGAATGGCAGTGAAGGAGTAGGTGTGAGACAGTTTCTGGTTTTGCTCCTGGATAATCAAGAGTTAAAGAGAAAATGCAAAGAGACTGAGGAGACCAAGCTTATATTTTAAGAATAATCTGGGGGGTCTGGGCAGTTCAGTTGGTTAAGCATCTGACTTCAGCTCAGGTCATGATCTCAAAGTTCATGAGTTTGAGCCCCGCATCAGGCTCTCTGCTGAGCCCACTTCAGATTCCTTGTCTCCCTCTTTTTCTGCCTCTCTCTCTCTCCCCCCCCACCCTCCCTCCTAAAAATAAAGATTAAAAAAAATTTTTAAATAATTCAATCAACAAAGAAGGCACCAAATTTCACCCACAAGTCTAAATGGAATTTAGAAATACTCTAATAGCTCTTAGCTTCCACAGGTGGAACACTTATTAGATACTAGGCATTGTGCTACATGCCTGAAAAATACTGTGTCATTTAAACCTTACATGTCTCTGTGAGGCAGATATTACTCTGCCCTCTTTAGAGGTAAGACTCCTGAGGCTGAAGGAAGTCAAGGAGTTAAGGAGAGATGCACAATGAGTAAATGGCAGAGCTGGATTTGTCTGACTCCAACTCAGGCTCGTAACCACATGGGAGCTATATATAATCATAAGGCAATCCAGCCTTAGTCAGAACCCGCATCCTGGCCCCGACAAAAAATAACCCAATTTACACAATGTGCAGCCCTCATTCAGCAGCCCATCAATGGCGTTATCCAAGTTTCCCTAGTTTTGTTTTCCCCTAATTTTCCTGTGTCTGTAACATTTTCTGGTTTTATTTGGGGGCTTTTCATTGAAAAGAGTTCCTTTACGAAGAAATTATTAAAAAACTCAGTTAAGTGTTTTTTGAGGAACTGTGACAATCACCAAGAAAGTAGAAGACACACTTTCTATCCTCATTACTTATTCAGCAAATGCTTGCTGAGCACCCCCTTGTTTTGGTGTCTGCTCTTGTCAAGACACAAGGAATGAAACAGTGCCTATGGCTGGCTTACCACACTCAGAAAGACTGTGATTCCATGAGGAAGACAGGTCAGGAGAAATAAAGTGGAGCCATGTGAGAACTGCCTTGCTTCCCACATAGGTACACAGCAGAGGCATTATTCTAATCTCGGCCATCAGAGAAAATCTCTGGCAGGAGGTGATACGTGTGCCAAGTTGTAAAAGGCAAATACCAGTCAGTTGGGTAAAGAAAGGAAAGGTGAGAGGGGGAAAACAAGGGATTTGGTTCAGAGAAGGAGATAGCTTTGTAGGTTTGGAGGCAATAGCAAAAGTAGTTCAGTATGGTTCGAGTGTAGACCAATGGTCTCATGTGTGCTGACAATTAGAATCACCTGGGGAGCTTTGAAACTTCCCCGGTGCCCCAGTCCTACTCCATATCCATTAAGTAGGAGTTCTTTGGGAGTGGCATGCAGACATCAGTCATTTATAAAACTCTCTGAGTCACTTCAATGTATAGTAAGCTTAGGAAACTGATATAGACCAGTAGTTCTCAAAGAGTGTTCTAGAGACAGATAGTATCAGCAACACCTAAATTGGAAATGCTATGCTTTGTGTTGGAGGAGAAGTGACAGAGCCATTAAAACACAGATTGCTGGGGGCGCCTGGGTGGCTTAGTCGGTTAAGCGTCCGACTTTCGCTTAGGTCATGATCTCACGGTTCGTGGGTTCGAGCCCCGCGTCGGGCTCTGTGCTGACTGCCAGCTCAGAGCCTGGAGCCTGTTTCAGTCTGTGACTCCCTCTCTCTCTGACCCTCCCCTGCTTACACTGTCTCTCTCTCTCCTAGAAATAAATTAAAAAAAAAAAAAAAAAAAAACACAGATTGCTGGGAACACACCCTCTGAATTTCTAATTCTATAGGCCTGCGATCCTGAGCATGTGTGTTCCTAATGAGTTCCCAGGTGATCATTGATGCTGATGCAGCTGGTCTGGGAGCCATCTTTGAGAACCACTGGTCAAGACCAGCATTTCTCTTGGGGCACATGGGTGGCTCAGTCGGTTAAGTGTCTGACTCCTGATTTCAGCTCAGCTCATGATCTCATTGATCATGAGATCAAGCCCCTCATTGGGCTCTGTGATGACTGTGGGGAGCCTGCTTGGGATTCTCTCTCTCCTCTCTCTGCCTCTCTTCCCATCCCATGCTCACACATTTTCTCTCTCTCAAAATAAATAAATATATATATTTTTAAGGCCAACACTTCTCAAATTCTAATGTGTATATGGTCACTTAGAAATCTTATTATATGCAATTCTGTTCAGTAGGTCTGGGGTAAGCCCTGAGGTTCTGTATTTCTAACCAGGTCTCTGGTGATACCAATTGTGCAGGTCCTCAGATGACACCCTGAGTGTAAACAGACAAATAAGGAAAAGTGCCACTGGAAAGGTAATTAGGGACTAGATCATGAAGAGCTATGTAATGTTTAGGATGATTTCAAATCAGCTTTAAAAAAATAAGTCACGACATGTTCAGGGGTGGTTGGTTTCTTCCATTATTTTTCTTTGTTTTCCACAGTATAAACTTTAGCCTACTAAGATAGGAGCCAAGAGTAATCAAGACTAAGGTAGCAGCAGCCTAGTAAGATAATAGCCAAGACTACATTCTTTTTTTGTTTACTGCAACATGGGAAGAGAAAGAACTCTCCTAATTGTGGAATGAAACTTTTCATTTCAGTCTTAGATTGGATCAACTTAGTCACCATATCCACTGCTCCATCAATAAATGCTACCAGCAGGATGCCCAGCATCAATTGTCTCAACCCTGGGTTCCCGAATCAATCATTGACAAGGGAGATGGGATTGTCATTTTGGGGGAGACTAAGTAGGATCTACCTCTGAAGTGTCAATTCCTAAAATCACTTTGTTGTGTAATAGAAGGTGTCAAAAAGAAAACTACAGGTGCAAAATGAAGTCACTTAATGCTAGTCCATGTCCCAAACCTGGCCTTAATACCTAACCTAGTTGCAGTTTCAAGCTCCTCTGGAAATATAGTCTTAACCAGTCAGCCAGAAATTTTCTGGGCAGTACCAGTGAGGTAATCTATCATATGGGCCTTCTCTATCTCCCCAAAAGAAGATGAGATAATCTTCATAAAAACTCTCCCCCACTGCTCTTCCTCCTTAGGGAGTTACCTGAAAAAAAAAAAAAAAACCTTTCTTTTCTTTAGTTAATAACTCCCTTGCCCATCCTCTTTCCTATAAAACCTTTCATTTTGTGCAACTCCTCAGAGCGCCTTTGTATCTGCTTGATGAGATTCTGCCTGATTCACATACTGCTTAATAAAGCAATTAGATATTCACATTTACTCAGCTGAATTTTTGTTCTTTAACAGAGGATTGGAAATGGATGTTGAGGGGTCACAATTAGCAATACAGACCATGGGTGTCTTGCTAAGGTATATTATTTTTCTGAGCACTTTTGGAAATCATTGAAGGATTTTAAGTAGAAAGGTGGAAATATCAGATGTGCCTTTGAACAAGAACATTAGGTTTGGGGGCAAATAACCTATAGTGGGGCAAGAAAGCCAATGAGGAAGATACCGCATTCATCAAGCGTTAATGGTGGCTTCCTCGTAAGCCATGGGACTGCAAATGGAAAAATCTATGAGACAAGGTAATAATTTGATATGGGTTAGAGAAAGAAAGGACTTGAAGACCACTTACATGGCTCTGGTTTTGACAAGGAACATACAAGGAAGAGAAGGTTTTGTCTTGGGAATATAGAAGAGGGTAGGGGACAGAGTAAAGAGTAAGATGAGTGGTGTGTGCTAAGTTGAGTTTTAAGCATGTTAAGTTTGAAGGGCCAAGGAGACTTTCAAGTAGAATTACCCAAAAAAAAACAAAAACAAAAAAACAGTTTAAACCACTTGTATAGCTCTGGACCTCAATGGAAAGAACAAGGCTGAAGATATAGATTATAGATGGTTGTGTGGAGTGTGAAAAGAGGCCAAGATGGAGCCATGGGGAATCCTGGCCTTCAAGGGGAGGACAGAAAAAGGGAGGTTTTACAAAAGAGACTGAGAAAGACCAGGTTGAGAATCAGACAGACCACTGAAGCATGTGACATTGCAGACACTAACAGAGGACTTTTGTAACACAAAAGTTTATGGTAGAAAATGCTACCATAGGTCTGGAAAAATGTTCAGGGCATGCAGCCACCACAACCTAATTAGATAATATATATTGGAGTAGATGGACTTAGGGTCAAAGTGAAGAATGAATGACTTGAAGCAGTGGAGTTAGCAGGTGTAGACAGTCTTTCCATTACAAACAGCTGTAGCTAAAGGGAAACGGGACTTTTGTTGAAGAAGAGAAATCATGCTTGTAACCATCATACTTGTTGCAGTGGTGTTCAGGAGCCAGTACATACCAACTCATGAGAGAGGACTGAGTTCATCTCTTTCCAGCTCTGTGTTAGAAACATCACACTGGTCACTTGAAATTCAACAGAGTGGGATACTTTCACCTAGAAATTGGCAAATGCTACAAATCAATGCCTTTCCCTCTAGAGTGTGAACTGGTAAACATTACTAGCTTGCTACTGCCTTTTAGTAAAATTTTAGAAGCTACAATATTTTTTTTCATGGTTTTGGCTGCCCAGCATCTGAACTCCCATTACTGTTTGGGGAGTTCCTGATTTCAAAAGTCCTGGTGAGGACAAGAGCCCACCTCCCACTTTCAAAGCTAAAAAGATCCATGCCTGTGACAACCAGAGTTATAATACATGATGCTCCCTTCTGGATGTTAATTTTGAAATATAATTCTGAAAATATAATTTTATTCTGTGCCATGAATAAAAACTAACAATGGAGGATTTCTTTCAACAGGGAAGACAGCAGCATGTGGAATCTATAAATTCAGAGGCATTAGTGCAAATGAAGATGCCCATCACTGTAGCAATGTCCTCACCATATGTTTGAGTTTGGCCGTGGCCCTGGCTTCCAAAACTCCTTTTATTTTTTTCTGCTCTTCCAAGCCTATGTCATGTGTTTTCACTATCATTTCTTTTGTTATAAGGATTTTTAAAATTAATCTTCTTTTAAGTTTATTACTTATTTTGACACACACAGAGAGAGAGAGAGAGTACAAGCAGGGGAGAGGGAGAAAGAGAGAGGGAGAGAGAATCCCATCAACACAAGGCCCAAACCCACAAACCGTGAGATCATGACCTGAGCCAAAACCAAGAGTTGGACACTTAACCAACTGAGCCATCCAGGCTCCCTTCCCCTATCATTTCTGAGCTACCCTATATCCCCTCCACATATTTTTTTTTTGTACATGGATACAGTACATTGGTTAATAAAAGAGTTGAATATCCTCATGTTGATGGAGCTTACTTTCTGACCAGACAGCTCAGAGGCATACTCTGTTGCTTATAACTCAAATTCTGGTTGATAGTGAGGTATTCCCTGCAAAGCTCAAGGATGTCCACAATCACTGTATCATACCTGGTGTTCGGGAAATCAGAATCTGAGATGGATTTTGACATGCCATATCTTTATTAAGTGCCCTTGGAATCATCGCCAATGAAAGATCGGTGAAGGAAGCAAGATTGAGTGAGGCAAACATTGAACTATGAAGTAGACCCAACAATAGCCACAGCCAATCCCCAGAAAGCTATGGAGCTAGAATGACTCTTCTGAGCTGTCACAAGCAGGACAGATCTAATCACCATTGGGTGTGAGCCACCTAGGAAGAGTTTGACCTTAGACAATGTGGCTCTCTGCAGCTGAACCAGTTCTGGAAGGAAGGGGCTTACCAACTGAAGGCTGCCTGTTGACAATGCTTTCAGTAGACGGAGCAATAGGTTCATCCAAGAAGGGGGATCTGGGCAACTCATGACAGTGTTTTTACACACTGCTGCTATTCAACATGGCAATAGACAAACAAAAGGGGAAAGAAATAAAATAGGTAAGGAGTTGAAAAGTTGAAAAGTCAATAAAACCCAAATTGTCATTTGGAGTCAGTAGAATTGTATACATCAAAAAAACAAAATATTCTAGAGGCAGCAAGACTTTACAAGACTACTTGATAAGAATCAACACATAAAAATTGACATCTTTCTTCGGCATCAGTAATAACCAAGTAAAAATCAAAATCAAAGGGTCCAATTTGCAACAGCAATAAAAGCTATTGATGCATATCAAGGAATAAATGTTTAAATATTAAAATGATGTGAAGGATCATTGTGAAAGAAGGACCATTGTGAAAGTGGAGAAATGCCCCATTTTCAAGAAAGAGAAGATTTAATCTCATAAAGATGTCAATTAGTCTGAAAATTGAGTGCAATTACAGAGTCTCAACAGAATATTTTCATCAGACTTCACTAATGGATGCTGACATCCATATGAAATAGAAAAGGTCTAAGAATATATAATTCCAGTCCTAGAAAGAAAAACAACGTAACATAAGCAGTAGAGCAGTAGACCCCAGGTAGTATCACCCAAGAACTTACACACTCAAAAGACTAGCAACAGACTAGGAGAAGATACTTTGTAAATATAGAAAAAGATTGCTGTACAGAATATAATTTGAACACCATCTATAAATCAATAAGAAAGATACAAACACACCAACAGAAACATAGACAAGAGATGTGAACAAGCAACTTATAGAAGCAAAAAACAGAAGAGAAAAATAGGTGAAAACATGCTCCACCTCACTAGTAATTGGGGTGAAAATAAAAGTCATTTGAAATACAATTTCATACCAGATCAGGAAAAATGAAAATGTCTGACAATACCTCATGGTAACGAGAAAGCCGAAAAAGATCTTACCATACTGATAGGA
The DNA here is from genome assembly GCF_003009895.1 of Hyaena hyaena. Classification (NCBI taxonomy): domain Eukaryota; kingdom Metazoa; phylum Chordata; class Mammalia; order Carnivora; family Hyaenidae; genus Hyaena; species Hyaena hyaena. The sequence continues at coordinate 1,461,622 of NW_024080799.1, read as the reverse complement.
TAGAAGACAGGTACAGCTACATGGGGGAGGAGTTGTGCGACATGTAGTAAAGTGTGAGATGTGCATTCCCTCCTACCCAGATTTTCTCATCCTCTCCTCCAGCTACAGTTCTCAACTGAAGCTTCTCAGACTTGTCTGCAAGGCTTTTAAGAAACAGCATTGGAGGTTTTATCTTAATAGGTCTGGGATGGGGACCCTTGAGGAACATTGCCCTAGAGAAACTGTCACACGTGTGTGAAAGGAGACAGGAGCATGTTTATAACAGCAAAACTTTGTTAACAAACCAAATGGCTATTGACAATGGAATATCTAAATAAGTTTCAACATATATGGGTTTGTGTATATAAAAATATGTATATATGTGTCCACACACACGCTCCATCAGAGGAAAGAGCTGAAGCATGTTTGTTAATGGGAAAAAATGGAAATTGCCAAGAGAGATGAAAGTTATAGGAGAGAAGAATTTACTGGTGGAACCAGGTCCCGGGTGAGGGAAGATCCAAGAACTGCTTTGAAGGATGGAGCCAAAGCACAGGTGGAGGACTGGGTGTCCAGAAGGCTTAGTTGAGCAAGAAGAGATGCTCTCTTCTACTTGACGGAAGTAAAGGAGTCAAGAACAGAGCTCTACATTCGCCCGTCCAGTCCTCTTCCAGCAGCCATTTTATGGAGCACCTTTAGGTAATGTTTGGAAAGTGAGTTTGAAGGGATTTTGCCTGGGGTGGTCTATTTTCTCAGTGAAGTAAGGTAAATTATCTACTGAGGGGTGGGGAAGAGAAAGGAGGCAGTTAGCAATTATATTTCTAGAACTCAAAAGGTTTTTTTTTTTTTTTTTTTTTTNGTTTTTTTTTTTTTTTTTTTTTTAAATAATCCTAGTTCTAGACTTCGTTGTGGATACTTAGAACTCAAAAGTTTTAAATGAAGTTTTATATAGAGGTGCCTTGGGTGGCTCATCGGTTAAGCATCTGACTCTCGGTTTTGGCTCTGGTCATGATCTCACAGTGCTGGGATTGAACTGCAGTAGGGCTCTGTGCTAATAGCACGAAGCCTGCTTGGGATTCTCGGTCTCCCTCTTTCTCTTTGCCCACCCCCAACTTGTGCTTGCTCGCTCTAAACAAACAAACAAACAAACAAATAAGCGGGGCACCTGGGTGGCTCAGTCGGTTAAGTGTCCGACTTCGGCTCAGGTCATGATCTCCCAGTTCGTGGGTTCAAGCCCCACGTTGGGTTCTGTGCTGACAGCTCAGAGCCTGGAGCCTGTTTTGAATTCTGTGTGTGTGTCTTTCTCTACCCCTCCTCCACTCATCCTCTGTCTCTCTCTGTCACAAAAATAAATAAACTATAAAAAAAATTTTTTAATGAATAAATAATTGTTTTCAATTTGCTTGTTGGTTAATCCAATAAAAATGCTTTCATTTTTAAAATTGGCCTTCTGTTTTTAATTTTTGTCACATCCAGAGCCAAGTTTTGTTTGTTTTGTTTTGTTTTACTGGAGCAGTTGGCATTTTGTAAACTGTCCATGGGACAATCATTTACAAAAGAATACGTTTCTGCATGTGCCTCATAACATCAGACACATATGCATTTTTAAATAATTCTACCCAACTAGACTTCAGAGTTCCTAGTACAAGGACTTCACAATTACTCTTAGGCAAAAATAAATTTATTCTTGGAACGCTATGGATATTTTCAGCTTTATTGGCATTTAAAAACTGAACCAATGCAATTGAACATAAGTCGGAGGCAGAGTCATGTAGAGAAACTACACTTCCTGACTCAACACTGAGGCCACACATCTTTTCCCAAGGGCATCTACAAAGGTTTGAGATCTCTGAATAGGCTAGCCAACAGCATATGGATATAATGTATTAAACAAAAGAACCAATAAACGTGACTGCAGTTTTGGAAGCTCCAAAAAGAGCAGTTGCACTAATTTTGGCATCAGCTACTTTACAAGAAAACAAACTATGAGAAAAGGGAGACCTAAAAATGTTCTTTCACTGGAGACCTATTATCAATTGCACATACAGTTATTGAAGTTGCTCTAACACTGTACACCTGCAGCATTGTGTGAGATAATTATTTTATTCTTTGCTCATTAGTACAAGCAGACCTCCCAGACAGTAATGTGCATTCTTATTTTTTTAATGGATTTATGGACTCAGAGTATTGAATACCAAATTTTCTGTGGGTTACTGAAAAGGCACAGAGGGATTCTAGAACAGACTGGTTGTCAGAGCCCAGGCGCCTTGTATCCAAGGAAATGGACTTAATTTAATCCAGGTGACTGGCTATTCAACACAATCTTTTCTTAATTAGTGATACCTTGACCTCTTCTTGTGGAGTCTCTTTCGTGATCTACATTTCTTGCAACGGTCTAGTCTTATTTTCCCACATGACTTCTCAGTTTAATTGTCACACAAAGTCTATTTAAAAAAACAAACAAACAAACAAAACAAGATCCTGAATTTGAAGAATATCCAAGTGACTACAAAGAGGCAACTTTTCTCTGCACTGATTTTGTAAAGATAAATTTTCCCAAAAATGGAAATAGTGAAAAGCAATTCTTGGATCTTCAAGAATCTCAGCAGCAACACTACTAGGAACAAATATTTAAATAAGGAAATGTGGTACGCCTGGGTGGCTCAGTAAGTTTAGCCTCCGACTTTGGCTCAGGTCATGATCTCATGGTTGGTGGGTTCTGGCCCCGCCTCGGGCTCTGTGCTGACAGCTTGGAGCCTGGAGCCTGCTTCAGATTCTGTCTCCTCTCTCTGTCCCCTCCCCACTAGCATTCTGTCTCTCTCTCTCTTAAAAATAAATAAACATTAAAGTAAATAAGTAAATAGGGAAATTCTTTCCATTTCAAGTGTGGGGGGTGGAATTCTAAGATAGCCCCCAGATTCCTGACTGCTAGTATTTACACATTATCCCAGTATTCAGTTGAACAATAGTCTAGGTGCGGCTGTGAAGAAATTTTATAGATATAATTCAAGTCCCTGGGAGTTGACTTTAAATTGGGGTTATGCTGAGCCTGATCTTACCAGGTGAATTCCTAGAAGTCAGGGAGAGTCTCCTGTTGGTCTTGAAGAAGCAAACTGACATGATGTGGAGAGGGTCACATAGCAGGGGTCTATGGCGGGCTCTAGTTGCTGAATCCTTCCGTTCCAGACCCACAAGGAACTGAACTCTGCCAATCACCAACGAATGTGGAAAGGGACCCCAAGCCTCTGATAGGATCAGGGCCCTGGCCAACACCTTGATTTCAGCCTGGGAAGACCCCGAACAAGGACCTAGCTAAGCCATTCCCAGCCTCTTGACCTGCCAACACTGTGAGATTAACAATTGCATTTTGTTTTAAGCCACTGAATTTCTCTGAATTTGTTATTTAGCAATAGAAAATTAATATGCTAAGAAGTGTCAGTCTAGCTTCTTGACTTAAAGACAGAATATTCACTTTTTACTGGCCTTCTAGTTTCCAGAGCATGCGGATCCAGCCACAGTATGAAATATGCTTTTTAGTGTAACTTCCATTTGTCATCTGCATGGTCCTGTCAAATGCCTGAGCGAGAGAAATGATTGAGATGATCATCTAAGCAAGAATTCTCAAACTTTCTTCTCCCCTCATGCACATGATGGGTGCAGCTCACCGTATAGATACTCTCCCGTGACTGTATCCAGTTCGATTCCCACTCATGGCTGTAACTACACCTCTTTCTCTGCTTAATGAAGCAAATGATTGAAAGCAACATCATGATAGTGATAATTTTGGATTCATTCTGATTTATTCTTTTTCTTTCAATGTTTGTGACAGACCTCACCACTAGTGTTTCTTCATCAGAGCTGAAAGCTTCTTTTTTAACATTCATTGAAGAATATTTGAGATTTTATGGTGTAAAGGATTGTAGTAAGTATTATAAAAGTGGTTTCCTATGTTTGCTACCCAAAAATATTCTTATTCATAGAGTCAGGGAGATCTGTGATTACCAAATTCTTTTCGACCTATCAATGTCTTCCTTAACTTGCTAGTCATTTCTTGTCTTATCAAAACCCAGGAGGAGGCAACTACAGTCTGTAAGCTCCTTTAGGCTTCTCTTATTTGTCATTGGAACATACACAGTATTTGATAAATATGGTTCTGAATGAATGAGTGACTGGTGGCTAGTAGAAAGTGTTCTTTCCCCAGGAGCATCTGTTCTGAGATTTTTGTTTGATTATTTTACAGTTTTTATTAATATTTAAATAAATATATACATATGTTATACTATGTACACTGTTTTGTCTACAGATTCATATGTATGAGCAGAAAAGAAAAAGATATGTAGTCACTAAAATGCAGTAGAGGAATGGTTTCTGAAACCCAAATAAGGCATAGGAGTATTGTGTTTTGAAATTAAAAGTATTATTTAATATCAGGGAACGATGTTGTAATGCCATTAAAAGCTTGGATTGCATACAGGTATTAGGTAATTGAACTGAGTTAAATTAATGTTTAGCCTTTGGGCATGTTTCATTAACTATTTAATAATATTGTTCTAAAAAGTAGACCATTCCAGGAGAACAGTATAAAACAGAATAATATTTCCATTCATCACATCCAAAGCAACAGTTTTCTCCTTCTTTTCATTTTTGTGTTCCATTTCTGTTTTTGTGAAACTAAAGGGAAAAGATGAAGAAAGAAATTTGGGACAAATGTCAAACTTATTTTATTGCAGAATTTTGAGAAAATACCCTTCTCGATGACAACCATTTTGGATCTTTGTTGAAGTACTTTAAAAAAAAAAAACCACTTTATTGAGGTATAATTGACATACACAAAGCTGTACACATTTGAAGTATACAGTTTGATGAGTTTGGAGATAAGTATACACTCATGAAACACTATCACCATAAACGTACCCATCACGTTCAAAGTCTTTTATGTATGTGTGTTTCCTATGTATGTGTGTGTGTGTGTGTGTGTGTGTGTGTGTGTGTAACAAGAACACTTATCAGAAGATTTACCTTCTTAGAAAAATTTTTAAGTGTACATTATTGTTAACTACAGGCACTATGGTATAGAGTAGTTCTCTAGGGACTGTGCATCTTTCATTACTAAATTTTGAACCCTTTGATCTATACCTCCTTGCTTCCCTCTCCTCCTCACTTCACTCTGGACCTAGTAATAACCATTCTACTGTTTGCTTCTATGAGGGTATTTTAGATTCCTCTAAAATAAGTAATGTGGGATCATGTAGTATTTGTTCTTCTGTGTCTGGCTTATTTTACCATAATGTCCTCCAGGTTTATCCATGTTGACACAAATGGCAGAATCCCTGTCTTCTTAAAGGCTGAATAATATTCCATTGTATGTAAATACCATATATATTTTTAATCCATTCTTCCATTCATGGGCATTTAGGTTTCTTCCATATCTTGGTTATCTTGAATAATGCTGTAATGAACATGGGAATGTAGATATCTCTTTAAGATCTGGATTTCAATTCCTTTGGATAAGTATCCAGAAGTGGAATTTCTGATGATATGGTGGTTCTATTTTTAATTTTTTGAGGAACTTTCATACTGTTTTCTATAGTGGTTGCACTGATTTACATTGCCACTAACAGTGTACAAGTGTTCTCTTTTCTCCATATCCTCATCAACCCCTAATGGATGTGAGGTAATATCTCATTGTGGTTTTTATTTGCATTTCCCTGGTGATCAGAGATGTTGAGCACCTTTTCATATACCTGTTCATCATTTGTGTGTCTTCTTTTGAGAAATGTCTCTTCAGATCCTTTGCCCATTTTTAAATTGGGTTATCTATTTATTTATGTTGGTATTGCATAATAGGAGTTTCCTATATGTTTTGGATATGAATTCCTTATCAGGTATATGATTTGTAAACATTTTCTCCCGTTCTGTAGGTTATCTTTGCACTTTGTCAATTGTTTCCTTTGCTGTGCAGAAGCATTTTAATTTCATGTAATCCCATTTGTCTATTTTCACTTTTGTTGCTTGTGGCTCTGGTGTTATGCCCAAATCTTGTCAAGGCCATTGTAAACAAGATTTTCCCCTATGTTTTCTTCTAGGAGTTTTATAGTTAAGTCTTACATTTGAGTCTTTCATTCACTTTGAATTAATTTTTGTGTATGCTGTAAGATAAGGATCCAATTTCATTCTTTTGTATGTGAATGTCTAGTTTTCCCAATACCTATAATAGAAGAGGCTATTCTTTCTGTTTTGTGTACTCCCGGCACCTTTGTCAAAGATCAGTTGACCGTATGTGAGTGAGTTCATTCCTGGACCCTATTCTGTTCCGTTAGTCTATATGTCTGTCTTTATGTCAGCACCATACTATTGCTAACTGTAGTTTGGTAATATAGTTTGAAATCAGGAAGTGTGATGCGTTCAGCCTTGTTTTTCTTGCTCAAAATTTCTTTGGCTATTCAGGGTCTTTTGTGGTTCCATATGAATTTTAGATTGTCTTTTTCTATTTTTATAAAACACACCACTGAGATTTTTGATAGGGAAAGCACTAAATCAGTAGATCCCTAGCATGGATATTGTAAACATATTAATGCTTTTGATCCATGAGCACAAGATATCTTATCCATTACCTTTTAAATTTTCTTTCATCAGTGCTTTGTAGTGTTTTTTTTAAATGTTTATTTAGTTTTTGAGGGAGATAGAGAGCACGCCAGGGAGGGGCAGAGAGAAAGAAATCCCAAGCAAGACTTGCACTCATGAACTATGAGATCATGACTTGAGCTGAAACCAAGAGTTGGATGCTTAACCAACTGAGCTACTGAGGTGCCCCTGTAGTTTTCATATTTGAAGTTCACCTATCCAGTTTTTACCTTGTGAAAAACAAGGTCTCCCACCTCCCTGATTAAATGTATTCCTAAAAATTATTCAGGGAAGAGAGCTGATAATAATATTTTCATGGTTTTCTTGTGAAACTAGAGTTGTAAATGAAATGCATAAGGATAACCGAATAAGTTTAGGGCTCGGAGCTACGACCAGAGGGCCAGTCTAAGTGTGGTTTTGTCCCGACAGGCCCTACACAGCAACAGGGCATGAGATGGCTAGGAAAGGTCATCTGGAAGAGACTCAGGAAGTAGCAGAGTATTCTTACCACACACACTTGTCTAGCATTTAAGGCCTCTTAAAGGGCTGGAAAGAACACCGTCCACAGGTTGGGTTAGAAGACATGAAACCTTGCTGGAAGGAACACAGATTTAGGGCCTTTGAAAATTTGTTGGAGGGAACACAGTCCACAACTTATCCACTAGTTTTGTCTCTCCAATGAACAATTGAGTTGCTACTCATCAAGTTGTGGTGTTTGGAGCTGGGAGAAACCTGAAGAAAGTCATTTTCTTAAGGCAAGGATCAGGTTCTACAGGACTCAGATCACTGTACAGATGCCACTTGAGCTCTGGGCCTGAGTGGATTTTTCAGGAGACTTGGAGGCCCTGCCCCTCCAGGTTTTCAAAAAAGAAAAAAGAAAAAGGAGGTGTGGCCCTTCACAATAAGGGCTGAGCTGGACAGAGCACACCTAACATTTTAGGGACTGGATGTGTGTACCCATGGTAGATTACAGGGATGTGGCACTGCTAGACTGCAGAGTCATGTCTGAAGCGAAGAGAAGGGCTAAAGGAGTGTGGCAGTTATGAGGGGGTAGGAGTATGGCTGGATGAGAGGAGCAAGACCAAAAGGAAGGAATGAGGTGTGGTTATGGTGGGAAGGGAGTGATCATGGACAACATGGGAGCTAACCAGGAAAGTGGTCTTGGAGGGAGAGGAATTGTGGGTGAAGGAGGGGACGCGGTTAGGAAAGAGAGAATTTGCCAAAGCCCAGTAGGTAGGGACATGGCCTTATAGTGTAGTGGGTTGGAAAAGGCATGTTTATGATGGAGCACTGGCAATGAAGCACAGGGGGAATGGATGTGCCCACAGCTGAATTCAAGAGACCCAGCCTGGCCACAATAAAATGGCAGTAGGAGGTAGGAAGCATCCCAGAGGGAATGCAAAACCTTGCCTGGGAGACTGAGGTAGAACCAAGGCAGAGTATGGAGAATTGGTCTGGAAAAGAGAAGCATAATAGATGAGGAGAAGGGGTGTGGCCCCACTAGGAAAAGTGTAGCCCTGTGGAGCCAAAGGGTATGGCCTCAGAAGGTTGGACATAGCCATGAAGAAGCACCATGGTATGTGGCTGGGCAGTGCCCAAGCTCAGAGAGGAGTGGAGTATGGCATGAGGGAGCATGGCCCAGAATTTAGTACAGGAATATAGCTATAACGGAGGGGATATGATTCCTACAGGAGGGACTAGAAAAACACAGAAGGCCATTTTTCCTTATCTACAATTCCTTCTCTTCCCAAAGCCTCTGTTTCTTCCATAATTCTTCTTCCCCACAATTCTCTACTCTCTTCCACAATTCTCTCCCCACACAAAATTCTCTGTGCTCTCCCCTAAGTCCATGTCTTTCCTACAGTTCTCAGTGACTATGCCAGAAGGCTAGGTCTGGCCGTGGAAAACCACTGTATGTGGTCCCAGCAGGAGGAGTTGTGGGCCTGGAAAGTAGGTGGTCAGGAAGGAGCAAAGGTGGTGTGGCTTAGGAGAGAGGTACATGCCTCCCAGACTGTGAGGGTATATGTGTGAAGGGGGTGTGGACTCTATGGGAAAGGAGGGCAGAAGAACAGCAAGTAAATTTTTTAATCTCATCCACAATACCTTCTTTTCTGTAATTCCCTCTCCCAAAGTTCTCCATGATCTTCCACAAACCTCCATGTTCTGCCACATTCCTCTTTTCTCTCCCCAAATTTCCTGTTTCTCCCAAGATTCTCTATTCTACAATTCTCAGGGGCAGCTCCATAGGAGGTGTGTTTGACGCTGCACTACTGGCCCTAAATGGAAGGTGTGGCTCTCAAAACACCTGGTGGAGTGGTCCCAGCAGGGAAGGTAGGTTTGCAGGAATTGTGGTCATGATGGTCCTGAAGGACCAATGATGGATGACAATGCAGGAGAAGTAGGTTAAAATACCCAAAGCTGAAAACTTCTAATTGAGGAATCATCTCTTCCTTTCTCTCTTCCTTAAAGTATATACTTTTTGTTTTTGATCTTAAAAGTCTATACAGTTAAAGTAAGAGGATCCCTTCCATATTTCATATAACTGGGCCCAGAGTTTACAGAGAAGTTGAGGTGGTTCTTCAAATCAGCTATCTGGGGTCAGCTGTTGCATTTGGGGGACTGCTGCTCTTAAAGACAATTATTCTTTCCTTCAACAAGTATTTATTGAGTGATTCCCTCTGCCAGATACTGGACTAAGTGCTAGAGACAAAGCGCTGAATAAGACACAGCACACTCTCTAACTCAAGAAAGTATGATGGAGTATTATGGTGTGAGTTTTTCAAAAGGCACATTCAGGGTGCCATGGGTGGCCTCATTCAGCCTGGGCATCTCAGAGATGTTTGAGATTGTATTAAAGAAGCAGTAGTAAGAGAAAAATTGAGTGGGGTGTGGGAAGTGAGAATGGACAAAGGGAATTGGAAACACAGAGCATGGAATAAAGATGACGTCTGCACAGGCACTGGCAAAGGAGTCAGTATGGCTGGAGATTAGGGGAAGCCTCCTGGAAAATGGCGGGAAATGAGACTCAAGGCATGGATAGAAGACTGATCTTTGAGATAATGAGGAGCCATTAAAGATGTTTTACTCAGGAGCTGACACAATCATATTTGAATTTTAGAAAAGTCATTCCTACAGAAGTGTAGAAGTGAGGAAGGAAGGGGTAAGACTGGACTGAGGGACTCTGGTTATAGGCGGGCCCAACAGTGTACCTAGACAATGAGGTCTTAAACTAAGGCAATAATGTATGTTATGAAGAAAAGAGATATTTAAGAGATTTAGAGTATTCTTCATTGTCCCCTATTTCACATTTTAGAAAAAGGTTGTCTGCGTTGAGTTGGAATGGGCATGGATTTTAGAATCAGACAGTCCTTAGTTTAAATTTCATCTCAGCACATATTAGCCAAGTAGGGAAATATCCTCAATTCTTCAATTTTCTTGTGCATAAGATTGGAATAGTAACATCCAGCTCACAAAGCTGTAAACATCAGTAACAAGTATGAAATGCTTAGCATGTAACTGGAATTTTGTGGTTGACCTATCTTAGTTACTCACATATTTCAATTTTTTTTGGGTTTAGATTTCAGGAAATGCAGAGTTAAATGTACAGGCATACCTCGGAGATATTGCAGGTTTTGTTCCAGACCACCACAATAAAGCAAATATTGTAATAAAGCAAGTCAAATGAATTTTTTTGTTTCCCAGTACATATAAAAGTTATATTTACACTATACTGTAGTCTGTTACATGTACAATAGCATTATGTCATAAAACATGCATATACTTTAATTTAAAAAATATTTTATTGCTGGGGTGCCTGAGTGGCTCAGTCAGTTGAGCGGCCAACTCTCAGTTTTGGCTTTGGTTGTGATCCCAGGGTCATGGGATTGAGCCCTGCCTCAGACTCTGTGCTGAGCATGGAGTCTGCTTAAGATTTTTTTTCTCTCTCTCTCCCTCTCCCCCATTCATGTTTATTATTCAAAAATAATAAACAAATACATTAGTACTAAAAAAAAATGCTAACCATCATCAGAGTTTCTCGCATGTCATAATTTTCCTGCTCCAAAGTTGATGGCTGCAGTCTGATCAAGGTGGTGGCTGGTGAGGTTGGGGTCACTGTGGCAATTTCTTCAAAGGAGACAACACTGAAGTTGCCACATTGACAGACTTTTCCTTTCCTGAGCTGTATCTCTGTGACACGTGATCCTGTTTGATAGCATTTTAACCACAGTAGTACTTTTTTCAAAGGTCAATTGTCTCAAACCCTGCCGCTGTTTAATATTCTAAATTCTTTGTGGTTGTTTCAACAATTTTCACAACGAGCAAATCCTCAACTGTTGAAGTTGTATCATGAGACTGCAGCAATTCAAATAAAGTAATAATGAAAAAGTTTGAAATATCGTGGGAATTACCAAAATGTGACACAGAGACATGAAGTGAGCAAACGCTGTTGGAAACAATGGTGCTGGTAGGCATGCTTCACACAGGGTTGCCACAAACCTTCAGTTTGTAAAAAAAAAAAAAAAAAAAAATCCCACCATATCTGCATGGCACGATAAAACCAGGTGTACCTGTAATCAACAGAATTCATATTAGATCCCATGACCAAGATATATGCTTTCTCTATCTTTTAATATTTCTATTCTGTGAACTTCATTGAATATTCAGACCTTTGTTGTAAACAATCGCATGTTCCTTATGGAAGAAAAGGTGAATAAGAAATAGGGGGATAGATGGATAGATAGGTGGATAGCCAGCCTCTGAATGTTATTGAGTATAACCTTGGTTATAGACCAACTGGTTTTAGTGGTTTAATACAACAACTCTTTTTTAGCTCTTAACTCAGTGGGTCAGCATTTTGTGCTGGAATGGTATAGCTGTGATGTTCAGCAAAGCACTTTAACCTCATTATTTTTTCTACTTAAAAATGGGGTTACATGACCTGTATGGGGTTGTGAATATTAAGTAAGTTAAAGTATACAAAGCATTTTAGCCCAGTTTCTGGTCCAGGATATATTCTACTCAAAACCCACAACTATTATAACACTTAAACGTTTTGAAACAAGGTAAAAAAAAAAAAAAAGTAATTGTTATAATACCAAATACAACTAAAAATTTTCCGGCCAAAACACACAGCTTTCTTTCTACTTTAGTGCTGTTATAAGCAATGTGGTCTTAGCCTGTTTCCTATATTCTTTTCCATATTTTTTTTCTCAGTCTTTGCTCCATTCACCCACGGGTTAGTTCTTATTTGCTCTAAGATCAATAGAATTATTCTTTTACTTTCCCTTTTCTTTTTCGTTTTTCTTTTTCTTTCTCCCCTCCCCTTTTTTTTGAATACTATCCCATAAAGTCCTTCTTTTGATGGTGACATTTGCACTGGTTCTCGAAGAATTTCAATGGGCAGAGAGTACGACAAATCTGACCATCTATGATATTTGCAGAGACTAGTCATCAGCTTAGTGTGTCTGGAACACAGGATATTACTGGAGGAATTTTTTGTAAAGGTAATTAGAGGCAAAGTGATAAAGGACTATGAATCCCAAAGTAAGAAATGCAGATTTAGTGTCGTCAGTGAAGCTTTCTGAAAGTCTCTGAAGAGGCAGATGACATAACAGATGTGCTTATTATGAAGGTAACATCGGCATCCGTGTAAAAGTTAGATAAAAGCGAATAATGGATTCTAATGAAGAGAAGCTGGAAGTGGGGAGATGATGTAAGATCATTTGGGGTCGTGGCAACGGTCCTGACAAGCTGTGAGGATGAGCTGAGGCAAGGCGCAACAGTGGGAATGGAGGAGGCACCACGGATCCAAGGGGCACTTGCCCGATTGAATTCACATTTGTCAGATACTTATAAAGTATCCACTCCATTGCAATAAATGTCTTAAGTACCAAAGATACAATGTGAACACAGTTGCCAAAGGCCGTGCCCCTTGGGATGGACCACCCTTGTGATGAACAGTGCTGAAGTGTAAGATAGCTGGGGAGGGCAGAGACAGCACTGTGCAAGGGCACCCAGGGTGAGGGTCTTTAACACAGTGACACAGAGAGTCCATAAGGGAACAGCCTTATAGACTTCCAGCAGGGTGGTATTTCCAGAAGAGCAGCCAGCAGGTGCCAAGCCAGGGCCTTCAGTGTGAACTCCTGGATGGGCACAATGGTTAGACTCTGGGACAGAAAACGGGATGGTGAGAGCAATAGAACAGAAGCAAGGAGAGATGTCTAGAGGCTGGTCCTTGGAGGTTATTTAAAGGCTCTTGGCTTTTACTCTCAGTGTGATGGAAGTCATTTTGTATGTCTTGCAATTTCATTTATCACTAATTAGTTTAGCCATACTTAGGTATGTAGTTGAGCCTTTCTGAACCTTAATTTTCTCATCTTTAAAGTGTATATAAAACTCGGGGTACCTGGGTGGCTCAGTCGGTTAAGTATCCAACTTTGACTCAGATCTGTGGGTTCGAGCCCTGTGTCGGGCTCTGTGCTGACAGCTCAAAGCTTGGAGCCTGCTTCAGATTCTGTGTCTCCCTCTCTCTCTCACCCTCCACTGCTCTGTCTGTCTGTCTGTCTCTCTCTCAAAAATAAATAAGCATTAAAGAGTCTGTGTCTAAAAAAATGTGTGTAAAACTATAAACCTTGTGTGGTTTCTGTGACCATCAAATGACTAGTGAAAGGCACCTGAGTGTTGCCTGGTGTGTGGATTGAACAGGAGGGAGAGGGACCGTTTCTTCATTTCTGGCGGACACAACTAGATCATGGTGATATTTTCTGGGAGAGAGAGAGGAAGGAGCTAGCTCGCTGAACAAGAGAAAGAAATAATGAGATCATTTTGTATTCCAGGGTGCTGTGTGACATCCAGGTGGTTGTCCTGGTTGTGACTGGTTCTGTGGGTGCGGATTCAGAAAAGAGGTCTTGCCTAATGTTGTGGATTTCAGGAAACAAAGGCAGGTAATAGTCGGTAATTTTTTACATAACCTCTTTCTAGCTGTTTGCCTTGCACTCCAGAGGCCATAAAACAGGTGCCCCGGTGGTGGCCTGGTAGCAGACAAGGCTTGATGGACTTTGCCCTCTTTTCTATAGCAACTTCCAAGCTCCCCCACCATGAGGCTCTTTTTCCATTTGTTTGTTTCTATTCTCCCAATTCTTTGCAGACCCTGCTACCCTGGCAGAGAAGGCAACCAGTGCCTGCACACAGGACACTGCCTGGGCCCAGCCCTGGGTGCCCCCCAAGTTGTATATTTTTTTATCTCTTGACTGAGTGAAACTTGCACACTTTGGCCAAGGGTGGCCGCCCCTCTGTCCTAGCACCAGGGTGGGGGACACGGTCGGGGGATGAGCCATGTGAATCCTCCTGAGCCCCCATGAGTGAGAGGACAGAGCCGCCCGAGCCTTCACCCCAGCACTGGCAAACAGGGCCCTGAGGGGCACACGGGCTCCACAGAGCCCCTGCCCACTGCCTCGGGAGTGGGGGGGATTTCACTTGTTTTTTTAATTTATCCTCTTGAATTTTTTTTCTTTTGCTTTGTGGGTTCGGCTGGTTTTTCTTGCATGGTTTGGAGCCGATCACTTTTCTCCCACCCCCTAGGGACCAGCAGATGGAGAAACCCCCCCCCCTGCTCGGTTTGGGGTCTGGGGAGAAGGGCCCAAGGTCTCTGCTCAGAGAGGTGCTAGGGGAGCTGTCTAGCTCTCTCTCCTTGGGGACTGGCTCAACAGGGGCTGTGGATTTGCTTTTGGTGTTGTTTAAAAAAAAAGAAAAAGAAAAAATATATATTTTTGAAGAAAGACTGCCCAGGGTCTTTTCCCTGAAGGGTTAGGGGAGTTACTTGATTGTTGTTTTAATTTAAAAAAAAAAAAAAAAAAGTAGGAAAAAAAAATATATACTTCCTCCATTCTTCCACTGGCAATATTACTGTCCCTCATTTTGATGGATTTGCCTTGTGTTTAATTGATTCCTGGTCTCACAAGTCCCTGTCATTCAAATACACATCCAGAAGTACCTAAACATTGCTGCAGGATGACAACACCTGCCAAAGAGACAAGGGAGTGGTGTCCATGAGAGAGTCCCTTACTTCACCTTTCCCAGGCAGTGCTCTTAGAAAGGCTCTGGGGAGGATCCACAGAGCCCAGAGTCAGGAGCTGAGAGGGCGCATCCTGCACCCCTGCATTTCCTCCTCCGAGAGCAGATGCCACACCCACTGTGTGATCCATACCCGCCATATGCCTGCAGTTTTAAGTCCTCTACCTGGAAAGCCTTAGTTTCCCTAACAGGCATTTTTTTGCTCGAACCATAATAAATATCTATCCCAGCTTTCTTATTTAGGTAGACCACACGATTTTCCCTAAGCCTCCATCTCTTGAAGTGACATGTCACATGCTTTTCTAACCAATATCTGGTTCTATGACCTTCCCTCTGTGTTTTTCTAACCCTCACCCCCAGCCAGGACTCTACTCCTGTGTCAAGAGGCTGGTCATTTTCATCTTTCTCCCTTTATCTTTAAAAAGTTGGATGAAGGTGTGGACAGGTAGGCAGTGCTTCAGAGGGGATTCAACCATGGCATCAGCCAATCCAGGAGTCTGCTCCTTTGCTGGGATTTCTGCTCCTGAATCATTTGCTTTCTCTTGTCTATGTGCCTTTGTTATGAGATTGATACTGAAACACTTTCCTCCACCAACCTGCCTCAACTACTCTTTTCTTTGTTAGGCTAGCTCCTCCTTCCTCTCCGAGGCAGTTTTTGCTGGTGAGTTCAACATCCATTTCCTCCCCAGGCTGGGACAGGTTCTTCTGCCTGTGTGGGAAGAACACTCTGTGTGTGTTTGTGTGTGTGTGTGTGTGTGTGTGTGTGTGTGTGTATGTCCCCACATATCCTCCACAGTTGTCCAATATCATATTGTCATTGTCCTTGGACTTGTCTGATTTCCCAGGCTCCTCCGCACTGACCCCACTATTGAATCTGTGTGGATGCTGAATAAACACTTATTAAATGAATATGTACATTTCCTGATCCTTTCATCCTAATATTAAATAAAATGTTTATGTTAAATACTCCATGCACACAAGACTTTTTTTGTTGGGGGGGGTGGTGCACACTCGAGCGTGCATGAGCAGAGGAGGGACAGAGGGAGAGGAAGAGAGAATCTTAAGTAGGCTCCATGCCCAGTGCGGAGCCCAATGCAGGGCTCTTGATCTCACAATCTGGAGATCATGAACTGAGCTGGAATAAAGAGTCAGATACTTAACAGACTGAGCCAACCAGATGCCCCAAGAACGTTCTTTATTCTTACCTTTACCTTCTTAATGTCTTTTCCTTCCCCAAAATCATTTCTTACAGGAATCTTCTATGATATGAACTTTCTCTTTCAATGACACCCAAATTTGTCTATCTTTACATCTCAACACGAGCATCACTACTTTCTCTTTTTTTTCTTGCATACTTTGAAGTGTTTTGTGGTGTGCCTTCATCGTCTTATCACCAGGAGACCAGTGTCCTCACACAATATAGCAAGTTGTCTCAAAATCATTACACGTTTTTCAAACCACATCTCCTCCTCAAGAAACCTGGAAGTCTCCAGGATTCCCCTGCCTTTTGCTCCACTCAACCCATATGTTAGAATGAGCCCCCAATTTCAGATCAAATTCTGTTATATCTATGAAGTGCGTTAGGACTAGAAAAGTAAAGTTGACAGCTACTCAGGACTGTATAAATGTCTCCCAACTGGACTTTTATTTTGTGACTGATTATGAAACTCAAATCACAACTTCAACTTGCAAAGAGGGAAAATTGTCTTTGTTTACTTCTAATCCTTTTCACTAGGAATAGTGGGGAATCAACTGTAATCTCTCACATCCTCTTTTTCCAGAATTTGAAGTAGTAAAGCTTTGGGTCTTCTGACATTAGCCCTGAATTTATTCATTCAAGAAATATTTACTTAGTACTAGCTGTGTGGCAGGCGGTGTTTCGGGCTCTGGGATCTAGCAGTGAACACAATAGTTTCTGCTTTCATGGAAACAAATGCATATATAAGCATACATATGTAAGTAATGTGGTTAAAAAACAAAATTCAACCGAGTAAATTAATTGACTTTACCCAGTGATTCATGAATCAGGCAGTATCTCATCTAGCAAGTAGAAGGGAGCTCGGAGGGTTGTACAAAAATAGACTTTTAATGTTTATTTTTGAGAGAGAGAGAGAGAGAGAGGCAGAGAGAGAGAGGGAGACACAGAATCTGAAGCAGGCTCCAGGCTCTGAGCTGTCAGCACAGAGCCCGACATGGGGCTCAAACTCACGAACCATGAGATCATGACCTGAGCCGAAGTTGGATGCTTAATCAACTGAGTCACCCAGGTGCCCATGGGGCCTGTTGTTCCATTTTTAAACAAGTGTATATATATGTGTACATCTATATATAGATATATGTGTATATAGAAATACAGATATAGATAGATACAGATATAGATAATAGATAGTTAGATAGTGACAAATGTGAGGAAGAAAAATAGCTCAGGGTATATGGGTACAGGAAATCCCAGGTGGCAGCTATGGTCTCACATAGGTTGTCAATTTTATCCCTGCAGAAGAAATTCTGATTTGGGTCCGTCGGATCCCAAGACACCGAGTGATGTCTTTTAAGGATAAGTGTCACAGCCCACATCCATACAGCCACCTTCTCTCTCTGTTCCTCCCAACTGAGAGCCAGGGCTGCTCACTTACAGGAAGATACAGGATCTTCTGACCTGCTCTGGCTCTGACTCTCTCCTTTGGTGTCTTCTTTTCCTACAGTTTGGTAGCCAATCCAAGACTTCTGCTCCTTCTCAGCATAAGCCAACTTGGACTTGGACACTAGAAGTAAACATACCTCTTGTAAATTCTTGTACTCTTTTTGTTTCTGTTTCCATTTTTCCCTCTTACTGGCAGGAAGATGTGACTCTTGGGGTGCCTGGGTGGCTTAGTCGGTTAAGCGTCCGACTTTCGCTTAGGTCATGATCTCGCGGTTCGTGGGTTCGTGCCCCGCGTCGGGCTCTGTGCTGACTGCCAGCTCAGAGCCTGGAGCCTGTTTCAGAGTCTGTGACTCCCTCTCTCTCTGACCCTCCCCTGCACATGCTGTCTCTCTCTCTCTCTCTCCTATAAAAAAATAAAACATTAAAAAAAAAAAAAAAGGAAGATGTGACTCTTGTGTCTCCTTCCATTATAGGGGTAAAGCTGGGCTGAGTTTTGGCTTTGGAATGGGAGACAGTGAAGAAAATGAAATAGCTTCTTTGGTCTGCTGTAAACCAAACCTTTTAATTTTCTAAAATTTTATTGAGATATAATTCACATAAGAAAATTCACCCTTTTAAAGTGTACAGTTCTGTGGTTTTGACTGTATTTACTATGTTGTGCCACCATTGTCACTCTCAAGGTCCAGGACATTCCTGTCACCCCAAGAAGAAACCTCTTATCCACTAAAAGCCACTTCACCATTTCCCCTCCCTCCACCCCTGGAAATCCCTAGTCTAATTTATATCTCTGTGGGTTTGCCTGTTCCGGACATTTCGTATGCACAGAAGTATACATATATGGCTATTTGTGTTTGGCTTCTTTTAGGTAGCGCCATGTTTATGTCTTACTAGTTTAGGGCAAAGGAATCCTCTCTGCCTCACCCTGTCCAGCTCATTGGAGTCGGTATTGGAGTTCAGAACCCAAGACTCAGGGTGTCAGAGTGTAATACTATAGCTTCTGTGGGGGGGGGGGTTGCCATTGTTCTATCAATATTAGGGAACGTGCAGTGAAGGCCGGCTGGGCCTTTGGGTATTCAGGTATTTGAGGACATCTTAGTCATAACAAGAGACACCCATCCCAATAGAACTGAAAGGCTTCACGCCTCCTGCGGAAATCACTTATACGATGAGCACAAGTACATACCTTTTGACTATTTTCCTGTTATGTATTTTATGTGTCCTATTCTACTAGGATTTTCTCATCTTCCTAAATCTTGGCCAAGTTTCTCAGGGTTAAAGATAAATTAGTGTAATTGCATATTTGGAGAGTGTAGTCTTTACTACCTTATATTTTAGACAACCTTGATTTTTCCTTGCAGCTTTTCAAGCCTACTGGACCATGTATGTATGCAGTGTGACTTGTGTATATCTGTGGGCAGGTGTGTCCCCGTTTCAATCGATGCAGTGTACATTATTGATTTCAGACATGTTTGGTCACATGTGACAAACTGGTGGGAAAATCCACCCAAGAAAAATGTCCCCTTATATGGAAGCATGAGGTACATCATGAGACAGATGTTAGCCATGGATTTGGTCTACTAAGAATGCCTCTAGTGGCCTAAAGCAGGCATTTGCATGCTTCATGGTGGTGGCCAATCTGGTCCATGACACAAGAGTAGGGTGCGCAGCAGTGGCGGCTTTGAGGGCACCAGAGGGCCATCTGTGCTCTCCAGGTAGGCACGGGTACCTGTGTGAAGAATGAACCCAATTCATGCAACTCTGCCTGTAGTGCAGAGGACCCAACCGCTGACATCACCAGAGCAGGAAAGTAGAAAATAGCAGATACCACAAGGTAGATAAGAAGACTTATCAGTGAGCCACATGAGATGCCCTTGGAAAGTGTAAGAACTTAAGGGGGTTGTGAGGGGGCCTAAAATACTATGTGAGTATGAAAGCCAAAAGCCAAAGAAGAAATTATCAGTATGATCTCATTTTTACCTCCGGACAGACACTTTTGGGAAACACTGAGAAGGATTCATATATATATTATGAATAATATATAATAATATATTTTATATTTTATTAATAGAGTGATTATCGAAATTCATTGGCTACTTTTTTATTATTTCCAATCAGACTCCAAAAAGATCACTTAAAAAAGCAATAATTCAAGTAACTGGAGAAGTCTAATCTCACTCAAAACTTTCCTATTTCGTGCAGAACTAGCCCTATTCCCTGAAATTCCCTATTCTCCTCTCTCCCTCCTATTGTTTTAAGAGATGGCATCTCATATTAAAAAAAAAACAAAAAAAAACCAGAATCAGAGACAGCTGAGGCTGAGTGGCTGTGCTTCTTACCAGCTGATGATCCTAAACAAGTTAATTAACATCTCTAAATCGCAGGTAAAAGGGGGGATGTAATACTACCTACCTCATAGATATTTGGGGGAAGTTCTACCAGATTAGATCTGTAGAGTGAGTAGCAAAATGCCTTTCCTTGTAGGCACTCAGTCAACAGTAGTTCTTGGGTCCTTCTCACTGCCATGGGGAGCTGAGTCCCTGCAAGAGACCAACCAAGATGGTGTGGAAAAGGCAAGTCCGCAGGAGAGCTCTCAGAGGAAGCCACCACCATTAGGACAAGTTCTCCTTGGGAGCTCCATCAGCTGTCGCCTCCTGAGCATGAACCATCTGCTCCCTTCCTCGTCTTTTTTTCAGTATCAATCACGCTGTCACCGGCACCTTTTAGCCTCAGACTTCTTCCACCTAGTGGGGAAGGTAAGATCTCCCAAGGGGGACACATCCAGTTCCAGAGCCACCGTTGACACCCCGACTGCACCCTCTCTGCTGAGATTCTAACCAGGAAGGTCTCAGTGTGCCTCCCCGCTCCTGACTTAATCATGAGTGACACTTTCTATCCCTGAAGGGGAAGACTGAGGACCAAGCACCAGCATCTGACATCTTTACTCCTCCTCCCTTCCTAGATCCTGCCTTAACACATTCCTCTCTTCCATTTCCTAAGCTCTTTTTTGAGATTGATGGGGGAGAAAATAAATCGCAAGAAACAATGGCTACCATTGTCTAAGTATTTCCAGAAATGACTGATTAGTAGCAACCCTGCCAAACTGAAAATGATCATCGTTTTTTGGCGCTCCCCAAAGTTTATGTGGACAACACTAAACAATTCCACCTTTCCATGAGAAAAGATCCAAAGATAATTCTTAAGGAAAAAATCTGACCTCCGCCTCAGGCATCCCATAACCCTTCGCCCGGGAAGGTGCTTCACTCTCTAGCTGAACGTTGAGTTGGGTCAGCTGTCTGGACTTGCTCACACATGCCCCTCATTGTATGCCTGTGATTCAGAACACAAGGGGTTTACCTTCAACCAGGGGCTTGGCACCGAATCTGTCTTGCACAGCAGTTAAAAGTCCAGCTCTGGCATCGGGCTACTGAGATATGAAACACTAGCTTACTGACCATAGGAAAATATAATAAAATCCTGATTTTCTGATATATAAAATAGATAAGATAATATTTGTTGCTAATAAATTTGTAAGAGACTTCTGAGCTACAATCAAGGCCTACAACATAGTAAGTACTCAAGAGCATTTGCTATTGTTGTTTTTGTTGCTTTGATTATTATTTTCTATGATGAAACTAGAGAACCTTGGGCTGACTGTATTAAGCTAAGCTGAGAGACATAGACGACATAATACAGAGAAGAAATGTAGAACCATTGTTTGAGACGGTGGTTCTCAAACTTCAGCATATATTAGAATCATCGGAAGGCCTGTTAAGATACAGATTGCTGGCCTCCACTCCCAGAGTCTCTGTCAGTAAGTCTGGGGTGAGGAAAGAGAATTTGCATCGCAAACTTGCTCTCAGTTGATGCTATTGTGACTGGTCTGTGTGCGCAATACTTCGAGCAGCACAAATTTAGGGTATTTCTCTTTTAGAAAAGTCATTTGATTTTTTTTTTAACCGACAGTTGATTCAAAACATGGCCACATATTTATTTATTTTTTCTTCTGATAAAGCAGGGTTGAGGTATTGCTCATGTGTAAATTACCCATGCTAGGTTGAAGCTTCTCACTTAATAGATTTATGAATTGAGCATCTGTACTGTGCCAGGCACAGACACTCTCCCTGCCCTCCTGGACCTAATGGCCTCCTGAGGTGATAAACATTAAGCAAATAATTACATGAATGCAAAATTACATTTGCTTTTGGGTAAAAAAAAACTAATTCCCATATCAACTGTGAAATAGATAGTACAGATATTGTGGCTCCTATTTATGGCTAAGGAAAAAGTACAGCATCAAACAATCTTAATTTAAGGGTAGCATTTGAATTCATTTAAGTTATTTTAAAATTTTTTAATGTTTATTTTTTTATTTTTTTTAATGTTTTATTTATTTCTAGGAAAGAGAGAGAGAGAGAGACAGCGTGAGCAGGGGAGGGTCAGAAGGAGAGGGAGTCACAGACTGAAACAGGCTCCAGGCTCCGAGCCGGCAGTCAGCACAGAGCCCGACGCGGGGCTCGAACCCACGAACCGCGAGATCATGACCTAAGCGAAAGTCGGACGCTTAACCGACTAAGCCACTGAGGCGCCCCATAATGTTTATTTTTGAGAGAGAGTGTGTGCACGTGAGCATGAGTATGGGAAGGGCAAAGAAAGAGGGAGACACAGAATCTGAAGCAGGCTCCCAGCTGTGAGCTGTCAGCACAGAGCCCAATACGGGCCTCAAACCCATGAACCGTGAGATCAGGACCTGAGCTGAAGTGCGTTGCTCAACCAACTGAGCCACCCATGTGCCCCTGAATTCATTTAAATCCTTAATGCAGATAGAGTTAAAAGACTTTCTTAAAGCCACAAGAGTAATTGGTGTCAAAGCTGAGATTAGACTTTTATTTGAATTTTCTTTTCAGACTGCCTGAAAACTAAAAGCATGGCCTTGGTGTTTTATAGCACATATACCATATATAACATCCCAGCTATGTTAGTAAGAACAAAATAATAACAAGGGAGCTAGCAGGCAATATAAATAGACTTTCTGTCACACTGATGTAGAGCATTGTGTGGTATTTATAATATAACTTCATTTCTCCTTCTCTTGGTGGCCTAGAAGCCAGTCATCATTCTTTTATTATATTACTTGGTGGCTGTGTTTCTTGCCAAATTTTGGAATGTATTGTCAGAAGTATACTTGACCGTGTCTGATGGATTAGTACAAGTCATTTATTTTTAAAGTTGTGTTTAAAATAATTCACAATTTCTGAAAACAAGTCACTTTTCAAATGTTTGCAGTATAATTGTAATTCTTTTGCAAATCACCTCTCAGTCAGGTCCTCACTGACCTTGTCAATTTTTTTTTTCTCAGTTCTAAAAACAAGGAAACAAAAAAGTTCGTAGAAAAGCAAATAAGAAATATTGCTGATAATTAATACGCATTAAAAGAGCATGACGAGAAATCTATACTTAAAGTCAGAAATTTTAAGTTACATTAAACTTTTAAGTTACATCAGACGTATCCATTATATGAATATTTTAGCTCTGAAAATTAGATATTAGCCTTAATTAGATAATTATGAACATAGGTGCCATGAATCCTACTTCTACGTTCTGTAGATGGGTGGGAGTAAGGTACAAATCATGGTGCCCTATATTGTTTACCATGAATATATGATCACAGAGTTTCAAAGACACAGAACTAGATTAAAAACTAAAGTTAAAGTAGCATTTCTAGAGTCAAAAGAAAACAGAAAATTGTCTCTTCTTATTATTACATGAATGAAGAAACCAAGCCCCAGAGAAGAAATGGTCACATGGACAATCTCCCAATCTCCTATTTCCCTGTCTGATGTTTTTCTATGAGCTATGGCAGGGATGTAATGTTTTGTACTTTTTAAGGCATCCCTACCCTCCCTTCACCCTTCCTTAGCCCAGGCAGGTTGGAAATTTCTTGTACACAGTGCCAAAAGAGAGAAAAAATTATCAAGTCGAGAAAGCCTATTCTTGGCTTTGGTATCTCATAAACCTAGACCCTAGAATGAGGCAAAAGATTTAAAACAGTGCATAATGATGTAAGAGCAAGACTTCTTGCCCTAAGCCAGATAAAGATGATCTGGGATGAGGAAGGGGAAATTCGAAAAGTAGATGCAGAGAACTTACACATTGTTGGTTTCTGAGAAGGAGGGTAGTGATCTGCTTCTCTTTAGGCAAATGCCTAGGGAAGAGGGTGCCATAGAAACCAGGGTTGCAGTTGGAAGATCCAAGAGCAAAGTGGATCTGTGTCCTCTGCCATTGGAGAGGGAGTCCTCTGCCTATGGAGGGGAAGAAAGCTTCCAGCATCTCTAGCTTTCATGGCTGGATGCAGAGGCATTATTGGGCAGACAGGCCCCAAACAACCTCACCAAGTTCTCCATCGTCCAGTGGAACAACAATGGAAAGATCCTCTGCACCCAGGAGGGATGGATGTGACACAAGAGTGGGAGAGTCAGAAAGGGTCTGAGAGTGTGAATGAGGAGGGATGCAGCAATGACCTACAAGGATAGATGGTGAGCGGAGGCAAGACTGAGACAAGGATGCCCCACAAATGCCAGTGTGGACGTTGTTTCTCCCTCCAGCCTTTCCCATGCCTCAGCACCCTGTAAACCACCTGAGATTAGACCTAATTCTGGGGGAAGTGGAGAGCAGGTGTGGGTGTGGGTTGAAGACCACACAGTGCAGACTGAGATCAAATTTCCAACCAGTTAACCAGATGAGAAACTGAAACATTAAGTTCAGTTGTAGCAAATAGAAATAAACATTAAATTCACTTATGGAGAAATTTCTTGTACAAAAGAGTGTGGGTGACGTTTTTGCCCACTATAAATATTACTGCTTATTTGGCATAAAATGTAGTTTTCCCAAATGGCAAAATAGTTGCTTTTCTGAGTTCAACTGAAAGATAATGTTTTAATCCAATAACGTGACATGTAAAATGGCCTTAAATATCATTTCAGGAAACGTGGCTACTCCTTTTTTAAATGAAAAACTGTTGTGAAGAACAATTATGTCTTAAAACATTTTAATGTAAAACTTGTGTTGGTATTACATTTTGGATCTGAAGACCAACTCAGCCCCCATACATTCCCATCTTACATCCTGTGTTATGAAGCTTCCAGAAATTCTACTGTAGTGAGGGCCTCTAGACAGGACCTCCCAGCTTCCTTTGGGACATACCCTCAGCTCACTTGTGGCAGGGTACATTATCATTCTTATTTTAATCCAAATTTTTCTTCTTACTTTGCAGTGTTATTATTTACACATTTCAGATGTTCCTATATTTATTCCTGAAGTACATGCAATTAATTTCCAGTTGACCTTTATGCATGCCCTTGAAGGCTACCTTTGGTATCTTCTCTTTTTCCAAAAGCAACTGTGGGTCCACTCTCTATATGTGTAGGACTCATCAGGAAGCAGCATGTCCTGAGAGTTAAAGCTCAGGCTTTGGAGCCCCTCCAGGCTCTACCACCGACTGGCTTTGGGTCTGTAGGCAAGTCATTTAACCTCTCTATGCCTGTTTCCTCATTTATAAAATGAAGATCGTGATAGTTCCTACCTCATAGACTTGCAAGAGTTCACTGTAACTATAAAAGACTTAGTGCAACTTCTGGCAAATGGTTAGTGTTCAAGAAATGTCAACTGTTACTATTATGTGACCTAGGAAGATGTGTTTGCCACATCTGTTCCCCTACCTACACACACGCACACACATTTTCTTCCTCCCTTTGTGCTATTTTATTTCCTAATAAATACTTGTTGAATGTATTATAAATGAACCATTTGCTTTCAGTTTTCAGTTCAATAAACCTTAATTAAACCCATACCATGTGCTAGACACTATGGTAGTGAGACAACAAAATAAATAAAATGTAGTCTCTGTTCATCTTACCGTGTAGGAGAGACTTAATTAGTAACTTCACATATGCACACATTGACAGGGAAGGGGCAGTGTAGAATCACTGAAGACTTCCTGGAGATGGCAATCACTGACCTGAATCTTGAACCATGTGTGACGGTTAGGCAGGTGAAGAATGGTGGGCAGGTCCTTCACAGGAGGAAACAACATGAAGACATGGGGTGGAGGGAAAAACACCCTTGACATTTGCAGGGATCAAAGCAAGGGTAAAAATGGAGGCTGCATACCTTATGTCTAAATATTTAGAAGTAATAAATCATGGTAGCACCCTGCTACCTAAGTTTTATCCTCCTACCTTGACAAATGTTCCCTCATAACATCCTAGAAGGCCAAGTTATATGTTCGAATACTGGAACTTATTGGACTTCCAGGCTAGAAATGTGACGGTGAAGAGAGAGTCTGCCCTTAGCCTATAGCCTACCTTTCTCATTTCTCACCCCTGGCTCCATCTCCCACCTCCCTTTCTTTGGCAACAATGGTAAGGTTTGCCCCTGGGCCAGCCTACCTCAGACCTGCCCAGGGTCGTAGTCTATTTTTTGGAGCCCAAACTTGGAGAAGAGACCTATGCAAGCACTGGAAGGTCTTTGGGCTATTTGTCCAGGGAATTCAAGAGACCAGATTTTGGTAGTATGGTCCACAGGAGGAAGGATAGACTCTGAGTGAGTTCTTCCTTAGTCACATGGATAGCTCAGCTGTGAGGAAGGAAGACCAGAGAGCATCAGAACCAGACCCCCTGAAAAGCAGAGATCGTAGAACAGATACCCTGTGTGCCTGAGTCTCAGGGTGATACTTAAGGAAAATCACACTTCTCCATCATAAAAGCATTAAGAATAAGGCAGAGTGGGTTCAGAGACTGGAGGGGGTAGATAAGAGCCATGCGATGGACACTGTTTATATTCCATGAAGGCTGAACTTGAATCTGTTGGTTTAATAGAATAATTGAAAAGATTTTGAAAAAAAAAATGCCATGGTACATTTTAAAGTAAATTATTGGCTACAGTTTGGAGGTCAAATTGAGGGTCAAGAGTCAAAATCAGACAGAGGTAGAGGGTCCAGTTTGGGGACAGTATAGTTGAGAGATGAAGTTAAATTTGTGGAGATGAGAAGACAGGTCAATACAAAGTTTGGAGGTAAAATTGATATGGATTATCAATTGTCTGGAGTTGAGAGTGGGAGAGAGTGAGGGATGGAAGATGAGGGAGGGTAGGGGTTGACTCCGTGTTTCGGCTCAGCGGCTGTGTGTGTTGGTCTTCTATTGCTGTCACAACAAATTATCACAAACTTAACAGTTTGAAGCAATACCCATTTATTATCTCCCAGTGCATCTCACCTAGGTTCCCTGCTTAGAGTTTCATAAGGCTGGATTCCATTTCCTTCTGATTCCGTGATGAATCAGCTTCAGGTTGTGGGTTCAATTCAATTCCTTGAGGCTGTAGCACTTAGGCTGCCATTTCCTTGTTGGCTGTTAGCTGGGCGTTGGTCTTTGCTCCTAGAGGATGTGGGAATTCCTTCTCATGCTTTGCCTATGGACCCCTTCCAGCAACAGCGGATGGAGTTCCTCAGCTCCAAAATATTTCTCTACTTTTAAGACTAATGGGATTAGATTGTGCCCACTCAGATCATCCAGGATAATCTCCCCATCTCAAAGTCCTTAACCTTAATCACATCTGCAAAACCCTTTTTACCCTGTGACACAGTGCATTTGCAGGTTCCAGGGAGTAGGGGAGCCTAAAGATTAGGGGGAAATCTTTAGGGGGAAGCATTCTGCTTACCATAGACTGTTGAAAATCTCCTGGAATTATTTCATCTCACCAAGCAGCTCATTTCACAGATTTTTCTTGTCTGAGGCCAACCAGCTGCTTGGTGGCAGAAGTTGGGTAAAAATCCAGCTTTCTTGATTTTTGGGCCAGGCCATCCATGACCATGCAGTTACTAGCCCCTTACTCTACCTCCTTCAACCCCACCCAGTTGCTCTGTATCAAATCACCTTGCTTATTTCCTTCATTGAATCCATGAGACCCTCAGATAACATTATTAAGTTTATTTATTTATTGATGATCTTCTTTTACAAGTATTTAAGCTCCCTATTATGCTAGAAGTCTAAAGTAGGGATTTTTGTCTGATTTGCTCACCATGGAATCTTCAGGACGGCTAATAGTGTTTGGTACACAGTTGAATCAATAAGTGAATGATGATGATAAGATTTGGCCCAGGTTTGTGAGTCTTTAGAAAAACAAGCAACATTATAGTTCAGAATTTTTCCAGTCTTCACGCTGTTATTACTTAAAATCCAAAACATGTCCAGTCATCCTCTAATTCATTTGGCAAACCCTCTTGATTTGAAATATGCATTTGCAGTATAGCCACTCAAATAATAATGTCAACATCGAAGTCAGTTGAGATCGACTGTGGTTGGATTTTCCTTGATTGTTGTATTGAATTGTGCATCCAAAGCAGGCCATTTTAGCCTTCTACAATAATACATCTTCCATGAGTGGTCTTGTTAAAATAAATCAGCAACATTAAGGCATCATTTTGCTTTATTTTTAACATATTAATGAGTGTTACTGGGGCCAGTTGAACATTTGCATATGTTTATATTTCCTATGGTGTTTTTTAATAAATTTTATTTCTATTTAAACCTTACTTATCACAGGGGCTTGGAAATAACTCAAGAGGTCATCTTGTCCATCCTTGCCCCTAAATCTTAAGTATATGAAAGCCATAAAGTCAGCTGAGTTGCTATTTTTTAAATTGCCTCCAAAAAGCAATGTTCCTTACTATAAAAGTTACAAGTTGCACAGCTAATAAAGCAAGTTTATTCTTTATAAGCCTTACCCTTTTTTTGCATTGCTTTTTAAATTGCATTGACTTAATTATCTTCTTTTATTTATTTCAGAGAACAGAATAATCTTAAAATAATTTATATCCTTTATTCTTCTTCAGGCTTCCAGCATAGATGACAGCTATAAAGTTAGCTTTTATTTACTGAGAGGTGTTTTTTTTTAAGGAATGACTACTAATCTTCCAAGTTACATCTCATTTATGAGACTTCAAAGTGAACATAGTATTTAAAAATTTTCTGAATGTTTATTTATTTTGAGAGAGAGGGAGTATGTGGGAGAGGGGCAGAGAGAGAGAGGGAGAGAGAGAATCCCAAGCAGGCTCTGCACTGTCAGTGCAGAGTCCAACGTGCGGCTCAAAAATCTCATGAACCCTGAGATCATGACCTGAGTGAAATCAAGAGTTACATGCTTAATCAACTCCTGCGAAAATAGTATTTTAATGAAGTCTGACTTAATGATGTGTGTAGCAAGTGCATGCCTTCTCCTACGCAGATACATGTTCCTCAAGAAACACAAGCATTTCCTTTCTGATCTCTGACTCTTCTTTGGGTCTACTGTGGATTATAAAGTAACTGTGCTACCTGAAGTGAGTTCTAAGTGCACAGAGGTAGGAATTCATTTAAAATAAACTCCAGAAGCATGAAAACAGTTAGCACAGTCAGCCCATCAATATTTCCTTGAACATCTGATCTCTGCAATCCATTCTTTGCCTGCTTATAGGCCAAATTTTAAATCTTATTACATATGCATTTTCTACCTTTGGCATTTCACACATTTCTGATTCCCTTTTAGTGGGTGTGTGCTCGGGCATGGAAACTTATTTTATTCAAGAAATGTACACAGCATGTAGGGTGAGATCTCATTACTGAGGGGCTGCTAGGGGACAGCAAGCATGCGGCTCTAACACTGGAGATTGCTGGTGGTGTTCCTTAGATCCTCATGGTCTTAATGGACTACTTCAAGAAGGGTTTTCCAAGCAAAATTTAAGTTCAAGATTTGTTTGTTTTATGGGGTTTTGTTTTTATTTTTTAATTTTTTAAGTTGATTTATTTATTTTGAGAGAGAGAGAATGCAAGTGGGAAGGGGCAGAGAAAGTGGGGGTGGGGAGAGAGCTGAGGGAGAGAGAGAGGGAAGGGGAATCCCAAGCAGGTCAGTGCAGAGCCTGATTGCAGGGTTCCAATTTAGGAACCAGGAGATCATGACCTGAGCAGAAGTTCCACGCTTATCTGGCTGAGCCACCCGGGTGCCCCTGTTTGTCTCTTTTTTATGAGCTATTTTAGAAACAATTGCTTATCTAGAACCATAGTTCCTAGATACTGCCCACCCTCACCCCCACCTGACTCTAATTTTCTTTCTTGGAGCTTTACATTCTGCAGAGGTAACTTTCTGCTCTGTACTAGTAAAGACAGGACTAGAAAGCAAGCAGTGCTAGGCTTGGAAACAGCTCCACAGCTCACTAGTCAAAATTATTGTAACCTGACTTGGGAACAATGCACTGAGGAGAAGGGAGCCGGCTGTGCCAGCACAGGTCTGCAGGCTTGAGGTCCGATCACTGTTGCTTCTTACTGCTACCCTTTCAGATGGCCCCTCAGTGTGGACCGTGATGACAATATAATCAGATGCACATTGTGACTTATTCTCACTTTTCACATGTAATGAATTCAGATTTTACCAGATTCCACAATTTTTTTAAAATACGAAATTATGACTTCTTTAACCCCATTGTCAATCCTTTCTTTCAGTAACAGTTTGCCTGGCCACCATTATGGACTAGGTAAAACATTATTTGACCCAAAATATAAAGAAATCTGTGCCTTTATTGCATAAATGTTCTGGGTTCTCCTTATTCCACTTCAATGGAAGTTTCTAATTCAAAAACCTAGAAAAGAGTGTGTTAATTCTATTTCGAAATCCTTACATTATTTTCCTCTGGGAAGCCATGAAGTTTTTCCTACATTTTGTATATTGTTGAACAATTGCTAGTTGGAAGTTTTGCTTTCATTCAATATGTACAACTTATCACAACTAATGCCAAGACTGACTTTCTTTTTATATCTATAGGGCTGCGTGCCCGGAACCGGAGTGGTTACTTGTTATGAAAAATGCCCCTTAGGGAAATATATGATTTCTTTGAAAATAACATCATCACCTTCAAAACCAGGTTCTTTCCTATATGACTAAATAAAATATACATGTGCATTCTTTTTGTACCCACAATGGGTTAGTTTCTTTAATGGATAATAAACCAGTCCCCAGCCTTCCCAGAGCATGTGTAAGGAGACAAGATGGATAAACATATTACAGACACAGAAATGTATCATAACCCCCACCCCCCCACTCCCCACACACAATTTGGCATATTATTAGTTACATGTCGCTTATTGCTATACTTTTTTCTCTACCTCACAGCTTTCGCATACCCTCAAGCCTTATCAGAGAGTCTGGTGTACATTAGATCAGATAGAAAAAACTATTGAAATCTGCAGAATTGGATAAATAGGGCAAAATATTTTTACACTATTCATGGAAACATTGGGAAAATGTACCTCTTTCTGAATCAACTTATAGTCCAGTAGTGTTTTTAAACATTTTAAGGGGCGCCTGGGTGCTTCAGTTGGTTTAGTGTCAGACTTCGGCTCAGGTCATGATCTCACAGTCCGTGGGTTCAAGCCCCGCATCGGGCTCTGTGCTGACAGCTGAGAGCCTGGAGCCTGCTTCAGGTTCTGTGTCCCCCTCTCTCTCTGCCCCTCCCCCATTTGCTCTCTGTTTCTCAAAATAAAATAAAAGACATAAAAATTTTTAAAAAACCCATAAGATAATTAAATTATTAGAAAGCCAAAAAAAAAAAAAAAAGAGCCCACTTTGATTTAGAAGCACACTTATAGGAATTATTTTCCAAAGAGAACAAATATGTGTTGATATGTACTATATAAAAAAGAGAAATAATTACTTTAACAGTACCTAGACAAATGACTGAAAGAGTAAAACCTGCACCTTGCTCTCTCTCCTGTAATTCTGAAAATTAACACATGAAAGTGAGCTGCGTTAAGAGAAGGTCTGGAGAGAGAAGAGTTGGGGCTGGATCTTGGGAAATAGGATTAACTGCACTGATATCTTTCAGTCACTGCTGATACCTGTGGATGGTCAGGAGCTGGGAGAAGGGGAACGATATGATATGATGCTAAGACCTGGTTGACTGAGTCCTGGCTCGTTAGCACCTGGTCTGTGAGTCCCTCCCATCCGAATCGGAATATACTTCTGTCCCTCCCAAAGTAGTAAGTAGACATCATATCCCAAGGTTCATACAGCCAAAACTCTAACAGTCACAGTCCACACTAGCAACAGTATGGTGGGTGAATAAGAAAGAACACTGAGACCGTGAGGAATCAATACACCCATGACTGTTAGTTAGCGTGCATCTCTCATGTAAATGTGGACGTCGTTGGACTGTGTTCTGACATGGTTTTTCATCTGAGACATGCAAGGGTCCAGAAGTCTCACCAGTCAGATTTGGGAGTGGATCTCACATTTAAAAAAAATAATAATAAGGTTATTCTTTCTGTCGGTCATCAAGGGGAGTTGGATCTACAGATAGGACATCAGGTAAATGAAAGAAGTCAGACTTTAGAGGGATTTAGAATCTCTGACTGTGTTTCCAACTACTAGGAAATCCTCTGCCTTTAGGAACAATGGCTTTTTGTGTCCTGGAGTAAAAACAAACAAACACAGAGATCTTCCTGAATTGAAGGTTCTCAGATTTTGTTGACTTAATTACATCTTCATACGTTCTAGGAGCAGATCATGAACGTATCAAAAATACTTCTAAAGTTTTTCTCTTCTCTCTCTCATGCATATGTGGGCATACACATATGCAAAATAATAAGCCTTCCTTCATTTCAGCATTTTCCAGTTTCTCTCAGTTCCTCACTCAGCCCGTCACCATTATAGTGCACATCCCATAATAAGCAGCAAATTATCACCAGAGATAACAGTGTGATATTTGCCACCAATTTGGCCCTAGAGATCTTTCTTATCATTTTTCTTGGGAGCTTTCAATCTTATTACAGAGAACACATGTCCTTGACCATTGAAATTATTTCCAGATAAATCTGCACCTGAATGCATATCTGTGTACTAAAAGTGTCTCCTGGATTCCGCCTTGTGTCCCACATCAGTAGGTCAGGTGAATATCCAAATTACATGGATCTTTTGTGCCACCTAGGCAGAATGGGAAGGCCACCTTTCTCGGAGGGAATGCAGCCTATCGCTGTTTGATAGATAAGCACAAGCAGCGTGGAAACCAGCTTTTCCAGCGCTGGATCCGAAGAGTGTGAGGAAGAGAAACCAATTCAGATCTTCCTGCTTACGTAGCAGACCAACAGAGCTCCTCTCATTACAATTGAAGCCCACCTTCAGCACTGCGCCAGCGTGCGAAGGGGTGTCAACCACCGTGTCAATGGGATTAGAAGCTCAGGGAAAGGGGACCCAAGCAAGATGTCCTTTTGCTTCCTGTGGTCTCATGCATAGGACAGATGGCAGCATGCCTCTCAACTAGGAGACAATGTTTTTCCCCCAACAAATCACTTTATATTTATATACTTTATGTTTTGTAATATTAATATTTCTGATAGCTAATGAGACTCTTTTTTAGTTTATTTTTTATTTATATTGGAGTTAGTGAGCATACAGTGTAGTCCTGGCTTCAGAAGCAAAGCCCAGTGATTCATCTCTTACAGATGATACCAGGGCTCATCCTGAAGAGGGCCCTCCTTAATGCCCCTCACCCATGTAGCCCATCCCCCCACCCCCACCTCCAACAGCCCTTAGTTTGTTCTCTGTATTTAAAAGTATCTTATGGATTGCCTTTCTCTCTGTTTTTATCTTATTTTTCCTTCCCTTCCTCTATGTTCATCTGTTGAATTTCTCATTCTGCACTTGAGTGAAATCATACGGTATCTGTCTTCCTCTGTCTCTGATTATTTCACTTAGCATAATAACCTCCAGTTCCATTCATTTTGTTGCAAATGGCGAGATTTCATTCTTTTTGATCACTGAGAGTAGTATTCCATTGTGTGTGTATGTGTTCATGTTGTGTGTGTATATGTATACACACATATATGCATACCCTCTCTATATACCACTTATCTTTTAAATGCTTATTTACTTTTGAGAGAGAGAGAGAGAGAGATTGAGTGCATGCACAAGCAGGGGAGGGGCAGAGAGAGAGGGACACAGAGAATCCCAAGAAGGCTGTCACTGACAGCAGAAAACCCAATGTGAGCTTCAATCTCATGAACCATGAGATCATGACTTGGGCTGAAGTCAGTCACTTAACTGACTGAACCACACAGGTGCCCCTATACCACTTCTTCTTTATCGATTCATCAGTTGATGGACATTTGGGCTCTTTGTATAATTTAGCTATTGTTGATCATGCTACTATAAACATTGGGGTGCATGTGCCCCTTTGAATCAGCATTTTTGTATCCTTTGGGTAAATTCTTAGTAGTATAATTGCTGGGTCATAAGAGAGTTCTATTTTTAACTTTTTGAGGAACCTCCATACTGTTTCCCAGAGTGGAAAACACCGTTCCCACCAACAGTGCAAAAGGGTTCCCCTTTCTCTGCATCCTCGCCAACATCTGTTGTTGCCTGAGTCGTTTCTTTTAGCCATTTGGAGTGTTGTGAGGGGGTATCTCATTGTGGTTTTGAATTGCATTTCCCTGATGATGAGTGAGGTCGAGCATCTTTTCATGTGTCTGTTGGCCGTCTGGATGTCCTATGTGCAATTTCACCTGACTTCTACAAAAGTAGACTGCACCTTAGAATTATAAATTTCTCCTCTGTTTGCAACCAACTGGACTCCAGAGATAAAGCTTAAATGAAATTTGCATTAGTTTCCTAGGATTTCGGTAACAACCTATCACAAACTGTGTGGCTTACAGGACAAAAGTTTGTCATCTGAGGCAAGAATTCCAAAATCAAGTCATCAGCAGGATTAGTTCTCTCTGAGGGCTATGAGTTGCCAATGACTGGTTTCTCCCTGAGCTTCTGGAGTTGTTCATTTTAGCCACTCTGACTGGTGTGAGGTGGTATCTCATTGTGGTTTTGACTTGTGTTTCCCTGATGATGAGTGATGTTGAGCATCTTTTCACGTGTTTGTTTGCCATCTGGATGTCCTTTTTGGAAAAGTGTCTTTCGAATTTTCTGCCCATTTCATCACTGAATTATTTGTTTTTTTTTGGGGGGGGGTGTTGAGTTTGGTAAGTTCTTTATAGATTTTAGATACTAACCCTTTCTCTGATATGTTGTTTGCAGATGTCTTTCCCATTCTGTCTGTTGCCTTTTAGTTTTGTGGATTGTTTCCTTTGTTGTGCAGAAGCTTTTTATCTTGATGAGGTCCCTATAGTTCAGTTTTACTTTTACTTCCCCTGCCTCTGGAGACGGGTCAAGTAAGAAGCTGCTGCTGTTTAGATCAAAGAAGGTGCTGCCTGTTTTCTTCCATAGGAGTTTGATGTTTTCCTGTCTCACAGTTAGCTCTTTCAACCATCTTGAATTCATTTCCTTAAGAAAAGAAGAACACTCATCCTTGTGCATGTTATTCTCCAGTTCTCCCAGCACCACTTGCTAAAGAGATGGCCTTTTTTCCATTAGGTAGATACTCTTTTCTGCTTTGTCAAAGATGAGTTGGCCACACATTTGTGGGTCTATTTCTGAGTTCTCTATTCGTTCCATTGACCTGTGTGTCTGTTTTTGTGCCAGTATCAACCTGCTTTGATGATTACAGCTTTGTAATATAACTTGAAATCTGGAATTGTGATGGTGTCATAACTCCCAGCACCTCAGAATGTGACCTTATTTAGAGAGAGAGCCTTGACAGAGGTAATCAAGTCAAAATGTAGTTATTCATGTGGTCCCTAATCCAAAATGACTGATGTCCTTATAAAAATGGGAAATTTGGACAGAAACAGATGTGCATAGAGGCAAAACAATGTAAAGGACACAGGGAGCCTGCTAATTGGATTCACTGTATATTTTGAATAGGCAGATTGTGAGGAACTGTGGCTATATCTCTTATTTTCTAGCTAACTATATACAAGGAATGATTTTATTTCTCAGAACATTAGTCTTCCTGCCTAAAAGATGGTTAAAATACCTTCCTCTAGGTACTTCTTTCGTTTCAATTGAAGACCAGGTGTAATCTGCCTCAGGTACATGTCAGTTCCTTTTTCCTTCTGCTCCATTTTCCCCATCAATCAAATTTAATAAACACTCAAATGTCTCTGTGATGCAAATTCCTCATCTAAAAATGAGGATAAGAATAGAACTGATTTTAGCTTTGTAGGGTGGTTGTATGGACACACGGGTAATTTAAAGCAGGTAGCACCAAGCTGGGTGCATTGGAGCACCCAGGAACCGTTAGCTAGTACTATCTCTAGTATAGCCTCAGAATGACTAGCTCCCAGTGGGAACAACAGCCACCAATTAATGACGCAGCCATTCATCTGAGAATAAAAATGTCAACAGACAAAATCTAACAAGTTAAACAAATTAATTATTTTTTTCTCTAGATGGTTATATCCTTTACCTATTCATTCAGCTAAACTTTATTTTCCTGTGTCAGGGACTGAACCCGGCACATGATGTTGATTCAAGATAAACAAGGTGTCCAATATTCCACTTTAGTAGTCCTCCCAAATTCTTTTTCTATAATTTCACCTTATACATAAAGAGAAGGGAAAAGTCCCTGATGGAATGGATATGAGGATCTAGGACCCTGATTCCCATGGAAGGGGACTGTGCTTATGATCAAAATTTGTCCATGATTTGGAACCAAGTAGGCTCCAAAAGTAAAGATTAAATGAAATACAATGTATCTGATGAGTCTAAGCACCAGTACCTGAAGTAAGACCCACAAAATTAGGTCTCAGCTTAGATTTCAGGTAATTCTTTTAGAAAATAGATAAATGTAAACATCATCTGTCAAGCATGAAAAACTTCCAGGTAAAAGATTTTTCTTCTCTCTTCTTGATTTAATTCTATCAAGTAGTGTGGTTCAGAAGTGTCCACATAATTGTACTAATTTCCATAATAAAAATAAAATGGGAAAGACAAAAAATAGACAATTTTGAATGAAGAAGAAATGGGAGGGAAATCCTTCAACAGTTTAAATCTCAGGTCTATCTACTTTTGCAACATTACATGGCTCTGAAGACGTACTCTAGAAAACAATGAGGAAAAGTCTACAGGCTTTTTCAAATAAGCTAAATACTAGCCAGAATGATTGGGTAGTTAACCTGAGTCTCCATTTTTTAGTTTACATTTAGCTTATATTTAGGCAGCCATCAATACAGTAGGAAATTTTTTTCCAAGGTAAAGCCAAGAACATTGCCCACAATCATGAATGAGCGTCATTGCCAAGGGATGAAAGTCCCTGGTAGGCAGTGTTATTTAGGTTGTTCCATCTCCATGGGGACGTCAGAGTGGAGAACAGTGGGCATCTTGTGAGATCCTCACCTGAGGGAATGAACCTTGCCAGCACCTCTGCAAAGGAAAACATTTAGCATTCTACTTGCACAGGTCAAGCGTGGACACAACAGAGTTTTATTCTTTTTTCAAGTCTAAAGGCAGCTTCTGTGTTTGAGATCTTCCATACATCACTCAGTAACTTCAACATAGACTCTGCTTCCTCATGGAAACTTCTCCTCAGGTTACAAAGTATACGAAAACAAGAGGGAGGGAGCCGGGGGGAAATTGCACTCTATAGTTGGTTCCCTTGTAGAATTTCAACAACAGTGACATTGATCAGATTTACTCCTATGGGAAAATCACAGGAGATGGAATTATTGCCCAGTGGTATAGGCTGACTTCCACTTCTCTATTTTGGGAATAAGAACTCTTTAAGAAATCCTTGAGGTGAATGATTAACACATACAGATTGCCAAACAACAAGACAGAAGATTTGCAGACCTGGGCAGTGGAACTTCCCATCCAGTGGCTCCAGTTAAAGGGGGCAGAGTCCCCTCCAATTTGCACAAAACATCATTTCCCCCATGCAGCTCCGGAGGCACTGCTGTTGATCTGAGGTTTCTACTCGTGGCCGAGAGAGACATAATGCTTTACTGTTTGTTGGAATTTGTCTCTGACTTTTAAAAGAGCAATTTCATTCCCACTAAGAGAGCATTTTCCAGCACACTTCACCAAACTGGGGGCAAGTTGGACATAAAAAACTCCAGAGAGATCACATTTTATAGAATATTACTGTATGAACTTCCTTAGGAGATATTTTCTTTAACAAAATTCTGTTCTACCGAAGAAAGTAAGATGAGAAACAATGTGAGAATGACTAAGCTGAGCCTAGAAAAAAATGCAATCAGACACAGTGATGCTCATTTAAAAAACAATGTTTAAGATAAAATTCAGTCTAGAGGATCCCCATTATAGATTGGGTGTGCAGCCATGGGACGCGCTCTTCGGGTGATCTTGGGTAGATATTTAACCTTTCAGGGTAATCGTTTCTTCAGCTCTAAACTGGGGACAACAAAAGCACCTCTCACCTGGGGTTGGGAGTATGAAATGAAATGATGCCTGTAAAACCTGAGGACAGTGCCTGCTATATGGAAGGTGCTAAAGAAATATTTGCTAATATTATTATTTAAAAATATGGGAGTCAAGTCTACTGAGAATGTTATTGATTGCCTAATAGAAATATGAAATGTAACTAATCTTGAGGGAATATACAAGTCTAGCCAGTGATGCTGTGTGCACGAAGGATTCGGCAAATCTAGACACGTCTGCGGGATAACAGAGGTGAGCCCTTTGGAGTTGAATGAAGGGCCAAGGGTAATCCTATGAAAAGACTCATTCTAAGTAACAGAATGACTCAACAATGCAGGGCTGATGTTGGGGAGGGAGGATTGTGAGAGCCACACCATACACAGATATTTGGAGTTTTCCACACAGATATTTGGCTAAGTTTCTAAAGAATCCTTGACCAAAAGGCATGGTGTGTCAATAAAAAGGTCACAAAATCAAAACAAAACAAAATAGTTGGGGAAGGATTTCCTAAAAGTTGCTTGAAATGTTACCAGGGCACAGGGGCAGCCTCAGTTTCACAGTGTTGGCCATGATGAAGGACATTGCCGGGAGCTCTGGAAGATCAAGGCAGCCTTACAGAGAAACCAATGTTCCGGATATTCACAGCTTCAGTACAAACACCGCAGACAGCTGTAGTGTGGGCATGAACACTGGGCCCTGGCGAGGAATCATTCTAAGGTCATCGGCAACTTAACTGATGTGGTTGGTGGCAGTAGCATCAAAGGTTCTCTCTACAGGGACCCAGGCACGGGGAGGAGGATATGCTGGGCGAGTGCTGGGTTTCATTGCCGCAGGCAGTAGAGAGAGCTGCGAATCACCCAGCGTGGCTTCTTCGCCTGTGCCCCGTCAGTCGGCCCTCTTTTCGGCCACACAGATCTATCCAGGTGTTAAGACTCATACAACTATGCACAAAACAGTCAATTCCACTATTATTTTTTAAAATTAACATTTAAAATTGTCAGTAAAATGCTCATCAGTGTTCTTGTAGCCACCGTTTCATAAGTTTCTAAACAGTGTATAACTTTTTCAGAATATAATTAACATAGTAAAATGCACAAATCTTTTTAATTTTTAATGTTCATTTATTTTTGAGAGAGAGAAAGACAGGACGTGAGGAGGGGAGGCACAGAGAGAGATGGAGACGCAAAATCCAAAGCAGGCTCCAGGCTCCCAGCTGTCAACACAGAGTCCGACACGGAGCTCGAACCCATGAGCTGTTAGATCATGATGGGAGCTGTTGTCGAACACTTAACCAACTGAGCCACCCAGGTGCCTGTAAAATGCACAAATCTTAATTCTGATCGGTCCACAAGCTTTTACAAATAACATGTGCAACTTTTGGCATACAGTTCTAGATCTGTTTCTTTTGAGAAACATACACCTTTTATGTCATTTTTAAAATCATGAATGCTATTACAGCACACCTCTGTGATGCTAGGCCATCTTATTTTCTTATGATTTTGTGTTTATTTGTTCTATGTACTCTATCATTTGGGTTTTTTTTTTTTTTTAACATTTATTTATTTTGAAAGAGGAGAGAGAGAATCCCAAGGAGTTTCCACACTCAGCGTGGAGCCCACATGAACATGAAACCATGACCTGAGCCAAAATCAAGAGTCAGACACTTAACTAACTGAGCTACCCAGGCGCCCGTACGTGTACTCTATCATTTAACCAAGAGTAAAAAGGCAATAACTTAGTCTTGGTTACTCCATCTCACCTGAATGAATTCTTTAAGGTAGTATTTTACTTTTTCTTGTTTCATCCACAATAAGACTCTACATTTTCATTTTATTTTTAATCAGTACATATATCCACATTATATTAATTTATAGAAGTTTGGCAGATTGCATTAAAACTCTATAAGCTCAGTGTTCAACGTAGATCTGAGTAGTAAAGCCAGTGTCACTAAATATAATTCAACATAGTAAACAAGCCTTTCTTATATAAGTATATGTCAAAAAGAAACTTCTCAACCATATTTCATTCTTTTTCTATACATCTATGATGGATTCAAATATATTGGAAGGACATTAAGTTTTTTAGTCAAGACAATTATAAAAATATACAGAAGTTTCATAACCAATAACTTGCAGCATGGTAATATCTAAAGCATGACTCCCAAAATCTAACTCAATGGCCAATAAAACCGTAAATAAACATTGGAGCCTATTTTAGCCAGACTCAAGTAGATTTGTAGTCAGAAAAACAGATAATTAACTTGCTTAAAAACAACATAAATGGAATATAATAAATTTTATTCAAAGACAATGAGAACTAAACAGGAGCCCATTCAAATA
The DNA here is from genome assembly GCF_003009895.1 of Hyaena hyaena. Lineage (NCBI taxonomy): Eukaryota > Metazoa > Chordata > Mammalia > Carnivora > Hyaenidae > Hyaena > Hyaena hyaena. Next base: position 1,421,623 of record NW_024080799.1, on the reverse strand, counting down.
AACCTGTTATATATTTTTTTCCACATTTTTAACCCTCACGAAATCTAGGGACAAGACCAAACCTGTTCTTTAACTAGTCAAACAAGTAAAAAATTTGATTGATACTGTAAAGAGAATTTCTAACCCCAGCAATTCTTGGCTAACAGGGAGGACTTCGCTTTGATCGATGGTTTAACACTTCCCAGCATCTGATTTAGCACTTTCTGAGATCTAGTGTTAACCTGAGCAGTTAACCTATTTGCCTATTCATGCTCTCTTTCCAGAGTCAGAATGGGCTAAAAATCTAGTGGCCATTTCTAAACGTGTGGCCTCTCCTTAGTTTACTGGGAGCATAACATAGTTTGGTCCCTCCTCTGGCTTCCTTCTTTTAATTTATCATCAAAATAAGACATTGTACATACAAAATTAAGTATTCCTACACCTGAATGAGCTTGGTTCAGTCAGTTTCTGTAAGAGGGGCCCACTTCCCTTCCCAGAATCCTGGCAGCTGCTGCTGTTATGAGGTGCCTCTTTCCTGTTCATGCTACTGCTTTAAAAACACTGGAAGAAGTCCCTTTATTTCAGGACTTTATAAATAGAACAAAAGTAATTAGTTGATTGAGTGAACTTCTCCTTTGAGATCAACTATATGGTACATTAAGCAGTTTACCTAAATGTTAGTATATTTAAAATAAAATAGGAATCACATATAGGGCTGTTGTTATTTTAACCCCTATCCCTCTTTACAAAGGAGCTGATGTTATAGGTCCTCAGGCAGGTTGGCTAAGGGAAAAGTCTGTGTTCTATTCTCGTCCTGACCCTCTTTGTTTTCAGCCATCCTGCTTTTATGACACGTGTTAATCATCTTCAGGGGACTATATTGTTTAATTTACCATACTGATCCTTTATCAGGACTTTCCTCCTAATGGCAGAACAGTATCAGGCTCTTTGCAAATAATCAAGGTTCAAACTTCAGGTTCTCTATTCCCTGTGTGAGACTCAAAACAAAACAAAACCCTCTTTGTGCCTCAGTTTCCTTGTCTGTAAAATGATCATAAGATCTGCCGTATAGATTTATTGTGGAGATTATATATAAGAGGTTATAACAGAACCCAGGTGAGCATGGATACAACATATATATATTTTTGCCAAATTGTGGTCTACTTATAACTAGAGTTCTGGATAGCATGGGCCCAGGGAGGAAAAAATGTGCGGAAAAAAGGGGGAGGAGTCAGGATATGGAATAGAACTCGGTGGTTCAAATTTTAACTCCTGTGGGATTTGTCTTCTATGAAGAAATTTCTCTACTGTTGGAAAGACTTTTCTAAACTCTCTTACTTCAACGCATAGGAGTGACAGCAGAACAGCTTCTTGTAAAGCTTTGTGCCCTTAGTGCCTAAAACAGGACTGAATATATAATAGAAGCTTGCTGGATGTTCCTTGAATGAAAGTGGCTGACAGTATGGATGGGACACCGGCCATGGAAACAATGAGCCTATTCTTAGGCCCGGCTCTGCTTTCTTTCTATAATCGGGGGGGATGTTAAACCCCATAGACAAGATCAAACCGAGCAGTCGTTGGAGGGGCAGAAGCCTGCCCACAGAGGTGTAATTCCAAGTTGACCAGATGAAAATGTCACAAGATGCAATCAACACAGGATCCAGCTTGAGAGGCTGTTGACATTCTGTGTAATTACTGCAAGTGCACCCTAGGTAGTCCACAATATTATAAACTGCATTTCCAACACTGTATGGCATTAAATTAAAAAAAAAAAAGAAAAAGAAAAGAAACAGGCAATGAAGTTATAGCCATTAGCAAAGCTGAATTGGAACTCCTAGAAAATGTCAAGGAGATCTTAATTGTACTTTATATAATGGTCTCCTAGGCTAATAAGATATGATCTAAAACCATTAGGTATGACAAGGTAAACATTTTAAGAGCCCTTTTTTTGCCAAAAGGCTCTTCATCTCTATTTGACAACTCTGGCTCGGCCTTGAGGTAAAGCATTACAGCGTTCTGAAATAACAGATATTGTTTGTGACAGAGGCAATGAGGCCCCGTGGTGTGGGAGAGTGTTCAAAGGTAACAGAGCAAGGGGGTCTGTAAATCTGATTCTGAAGTCACACATCAGTGTTCCCCACCCCCCACCCCTGGCAGAGGGGGGAAACAGGTACACTCTAAAAGTTATTCCTCTGTCACTTACATGCAGTTCCAAAATGCTGAGAAACACCTATTAATCCTGACAAGCTCCAGAGCATATAAATCTATTTAACCTCACAAGTGACTGAGACTCATTCTCTCAAGGGTGGAATCTCACCCACAGAAAGCCAAATATTCATGTCTTGTTTTACCAATGAGCTTCTGAGCTAAGGTGGGAGATCCATGAATGCCTGTAGCTGCTGGAAATTTTAGAGTCCCGGCTCTCAATTATTGATGAAAGCCACCAGCCGTCGAATAGGGAGGTCAATGTTACTCTGCCCTGAGAGCTCCAAAGTTTGGTCTTCTTACTCCTGGTTCAAGGAGTACACTGTTTACCTTTGTTCTTATTTTTAATTGATTTAATGGGTTAAAGTCACATGAAGAAATACCGTCTACTCCTCAGGAAGACGTATGCCTGGGTGAGACGCAGAGTCTCTTCACCTTCTTCACCATGCAGTTAACAAAAGGGACTGACTGTAGGTTATCCCTAGAGAGGTAAATACGTGAACATCATCACCCAAAAATTAGTGTGTTTTAATTTTACGAGTGTGTTCAATTAAAATTCAATCCATGAAAACACAATCACCAAGGCAGAACTTCACTTACATAGATACTTTGGTTAGAGATGGTGAGTGGCTACAATTTGCAATTTGGTTCTGTTTGTAAACACAGCTTAGAAATCATTGTTCAGACATGTGGGCTATAGTTCCAGTTTGTCTCAATCTTGTGTGTATTCTGGCAAGCCACCTAATGCTTCTTTATACCTTTGTTTCTCTATTTGTACAGGGAGAACATTACCATTAAATGAAATTTGTATAGTGCTCTGGGACACCTGCACAAATTGTGCTGTTTCAAACTGATATTAAGATGGTATTTGTTTAATCTACTGCAAAATCAGATTAATACTTTCTTTAATGCTAGCTGGTAGTGTTCACTAAACTGTGTTTGTTTCATTAAACGTTAGCTCTTCAGGATTAGATGTTACATGAACTGGCCTACTTTTGTCAAATTTATGAAACCCTAAGTAAGGTAAACAAATTAAACAAAGTCCTTTGCTACAGGACTTCTCAGAGCCTTTAATATGCTGATGAGCATTATGAATCTCCTGGATGGGTCGGGTATGTGGTATTTCCCAAACTTCTCTAACAAAAGCATTCTTTGCACTTTTCTTTTGAGGCCAGAGGAAAGCTTTTATGAAATGCTTGTCAGAAAGATAAGCACCATTAACAAATGTAGTCCAAAAACCTTAAAGAGGAAGCACAGTGTTGAAGAGTGGTTCTGTTCTTTTATTATATATTCATTTATTATTAATTAATTTGCTTTTGTAACATTGTAATTAAAGCTGCCTCAGTTGACCAGCATCACTGTGTAAAATATACTAGCTGCACCACATTGAACTGCTGGTTTTGTAGATCAGAAGGTGAGGGCATACCAGAATTTTCATGTATTTTCACCTAACATCCATGTCCCTGGTTGACTGAACCCTTGGACCCAGCAGGCTAAATTCTAGTGTGCCTGAAGACTCTTCCATTCCCACCAGTTGAATTCTATGTTGACCAAGACCAATTGCATTTGTTCCCATTTTATGACCATTGTGCCTGTTCTTGTAATTGCACAGTTTAACTAGATTTTATGTAAAGCCATAGAATATAAACAGGAGTATCAAAAGAAAGTTTTAGATTCTATGAAAGCTAAGTTGAATGCTTCATCAAGACTCATTATGGTGAGATTTAAGGATTGCTGTTAAATGAGATCAGGGTGAGATATTCTAAAACTTGAGGGGGAGTGGTGAATCTTAAAATTGTGGATGTCTACACTGCATTTTAACTGACTTTTAATTCTCAATTTACACTAAAAATACTAAAATCAGAAATTCAGGATGGCATGTAATGGGTGTGGTTTATGGGAAGAAAGAAACAGAATTCCTATCAGAAGACCTATACTCAAAGAAATGATTTTGATCCTATGTCAGAAGATTGATGAATATCGAGGGATTATATCCAAACTATTTTAATAACCAGTATTGTTTTGGCCCTGACCAATCAGTACAGATTCCTGTCCCACCGGAAAGGATACTCAAATGATTACACAGCCTTGCTAGTGCATGCTGGCTGAGTGTCAGCTATGTCTGCAAATGTTTCAGATTAAAATGTAACATTTTGATATTTTTACATTATTTTTAAAACAATTCCCTATGTTAGATAAATGTTTTGATTATCTGGCCAAATGCCACTGCTGATCTCTTCAGAAGACTTCTCTTGAATCACTACAAGCAACAACGATAAGGGGACTTAGCCTAATATGGTTACAAGGTACTTTCCACAGGTATTATCCCCTTTAATAGTAACTGAAGAAAAGAAGGTTGGCCCCTTCCTGTAAGCAAATGTTCTGGAAGAATCCCCACTGAAGCTACCACAGAAGTAGGCAGGGGTTATAGAAATCAGAATTTAATTATAGAAATAATATTCTTGTTAATCAATCATTTGGTGAAAGGAGGACACAAAGAGAAAGGGAGGAAAAAAAGTTTTGTTACCTGAAATCCAGGTTTGGTCAGAATGATCAAATAATCTGCTGCCAGAAGGCAGTTCCTGACCAAGATGCGTCAGTTGGTGAGACCTGAGGGAAACGGAGGAGTAATTGCACTGATTAGGAGGCGGCCCTGACGTCTTTTACATTCTGAGTATTGTGAACCCACAGTGGTATGTGGAAGGCTGGCTAGCTGTGTCTCAGAGCCACTATCCTGCAGCTTAACCAGTTACAGTATGAGGCTCAGAAACCAGGAATAAATCCATATATGAAGATGAAATATTTCACACTAAATTCTGACTCTCAGATGACAAAAACATAAGGTCTATCCACAACGGTCACTTTTTTTAAATTGATTTTTTTTTTATTTGAGTATAGTTGATACACAATGTTACATTAGTTTCAGGTGTACAACTGTGATCTGACGAGTTTAAACACTATGCTAGGCTCACCCCGAGTATGGCTACCATGGGTCCCACACACAATGCTGTTACAATACCATTGACTATATTCCTTACGCTGTAGTTTTATTCCTGTGACTTAGTCGTTCTGTCACTGGAAGCCTGTGTCTCTCACTCCCCTTCACTCACTTTGTGCATCTCTCCATCCCGCTCCCCTCTGGCAACCATCAGTTTGTTCACTGTGTTTATAGATCTGATTCTGGTTTTGGTTTGTTTATTCATTTGTTTTTTTTCTTATCTTTCGATTCCAGATATGAGTGAAATCTTACCTTTGTCTCAGTCTGAGTTTTTCACTTAATGTAATACCCTGTAGGTCCATCCATGTTGCTGTAAATGGCACAGCCTCATCTTTTTTATGGCTGTGTAATATTCCACGAGGGTGTGTGTGTGTGTGTGTGTGTGTGTGTGTGTGTGTGTGTGTTCGCCACATCTTCCCTATGTATTCATCTTGAATATATCCTTTGAAATGAGTTTTGTTTTCTTTGGGCAAATACCCAGTAGTGAAATTATTGGATCATATGATATTTCTATTTTTAACTTTTTGAGCAAACTTCACACGGTTTTCCACAGTGGCTGCACAGATGTACATTCCCACCAGCAGCGCATAGGGGTTCCTTTCCCCCCATGTCCTCACCAACACACAACTGTTAGTTTTGAATTAGCTGAAAATAATATAGTGGGAGTAATCCCAGTGTTCTCTGAGGCAATAAAATAATCGTAATTTTTTTAAATTGCACTCTTTTGAAATTAGTCATCTCTTCTTTTGAAATATCAGTTACTGTTAGTCTGTGCCTGGAGAAAGTCTGTGAGTTAGAAGCCACTATTTCTACTGGCAGTGGCTATTGGCTTTGTAGCCTTGCGCCTAGCTGCAGACTGGAATCACCCGGGAGCTTTAGAAAAACACTGGTGCTAGAAAAATACCTGATCTGTGATGCTGCCAAGCATTAGATTTTAAACGCTTTCCACCTCAAGTGTTGCCAGTGGACCGTATGTGTTCACATTACCTGGGAACCGGTTAGAACAGCTGGAAATCAAGTCCCATCCTGAACCAATAGGGAATCAGAATCTACATTCTAATAAGACTTCATGTGAATCATAGGCACGTTGATGTTGGAAAACCTAGAAAACTCTTTCTCAAAGTAGTGCCAGAAAACGTACATTAAAATTACTGTAAGGGCACCTAGGTGGCTCAGTCGGTTAAGCATCCAACTCTTGATTTCAGCTCAGGTCATGATCTTACAGTTTGTGACTTCAAGCTCCGTCCACCCCCCCTCCCCGTCCCCCTCCACACCAACAGCACAGAGCCGCTGGGGATTTTCTCTCTCCCTCTCTGTCTCTGCCCCTCCCCTGCTTGCTCTGTTTGTCTCTCAAAAAAGGTTTTTTTATAATTACCTTAGACATTTAAATGAAATAGAGTGCAGTTGTGGTAGTGGTGGTGTGATGGTTGTTGTTTTTGTTGCCCCAGCTTAGCTCCTGAATGAGAATCTCTGGGGGGGTGTGAGAGGGTAAGAGGCAGGGGGATGGTGGGGAGTGAGGTCGGACAGGAGCCTGAGGAAACAACCACCCAGTGAATCTTATGAGCATCTAAATTGAGAACCAGCTGGTGGGGGAAATGGGGAGAGCTTGGTGGAAGGGTACAAACTTTCAGCTGTAAGATGAATAAGGTCTGAGCACGTCATGTGTAACATGGAGACACTCGTTGAGTCTGCATTGTATAATCCACACTGGCTGAAAGAGTAGAAATTAAATGCTGGAGGCAAAGAAAGAGAGCAAATATTTGAGGTGACTAATGTGTTAATTAACTCCTTGGGGGAAATTCTTCATTAAGGCCTACACATATCAAATAATCACATTGTATATTTTAAATATCTTACAATTTTGTCAATTATGCCTCGATAAATGGGGGGAAACGTTGAAAACCAGTGTTGTAGAGAATGTACCTTAAGACTCTTTCTGAAATTCTTAAAGTCCTGGATCTGAAACGCTGTGGGAGGGGCTGGAAACAGAGAGGAAAAGTTGTGAATATTACCAGGTACAGGCTTCCGTCATTAAGCAGCACCCTCTCCTCCCTAAGTTAAAATATTACTAACTTTAAAGCAGTAGTTCATGGGTACATGGGTGGCTCAGTCAGTTAAGCATCTGACTCTTTTTAAAAAATTTTTAATGTTTATTTGAGAGAGAGAGAGAGAGAGAGAGAGAGAGCATGCGTGCATGCACAGGCATTGGTGAGGGGTACAGAAAGAGGGAGAGAGAGAGAGAGAGAGCATGCGTGCATGCACAGGCATTGGTGAGGGGTACAGAAAGAGGGAGAGAGAGAATCCCAAGCAGGCTCCACACTCTCAGTGCAGGGCCCAACTTAGGGCTCGATGCCATGAACTACGGGATCATGATATGAGCCCAAATCAAGAGTCTGATGCTTAACCAACTGAGCCACCCAGGTGACCCATAAGCATCCAAGTCTTGATCTCAGCTCAGGACATGATTTCACGGTTCATGAGACTGAGCCCCATGTCAGACTCTGCACTGTGAGCTCTAAGATTCCCTCTCTCCCTGTCTCTCTTTGCCTCTCCCCTTGCTCATGCTCTCTCTCTGTCTCTCAAAATAAATAAATAAACATGTAAAAAAATGCTCAGACCATCAATTCTGGGTCAATTTGTGTCCCTTTTTTTATGAACAAGTCAGATTTCAGGGTATAATCAGGCACTTTCCTCAAGTGCCAATAGTTAACTGAAGTTTGGGACAAGTTCCAATGTTTTTGTTTTTCATCTAAATTTAAAGTAGCCATTTAAAGAAATAAACTTTATTGATAGGGACCTAAGAACCTCTTATTGAAGTGATGGATACAAACGTGTCTAAACATCTTTTTCTACTCCTACTCTGATTAAGCAAGTTGGGGCTATGTTTCCAAATAACAGAAGGAGTACCCTTCTACGGCAGTGTCTCTTAGCTACAAAGGCAGCATAAATCAGACCACAGCCCTGGCAGAGAGCAATTCTTTGCAGTACAAGTCTTAGCACACTATTGCCTTCTCACATGGGTGTTAATAGTGTTACCCAAATCCAGAATTTTAAAAATTCCACCGTAGCCTCTATTCATTCTAGTAATGCTAGTTCATTGTCACTATTGTGGGTCTAGGCAGGACTTTTTGTTTTTGTATTAGTTTGCTAGAGCTGCCATAAGAAAGTACTACAAATTTGGTGGCTTAAAGCAACAAAATTTGTTGTCTCTCAATTCTGGAAGGCTAGAGATCTGAAACCAAGGTGCCATACCTTCTCTGAGTGTTTAGATGAAGATCCTTTTTGGTCTCTCCTTAGCTGCTGGTGGTTGTCGGTAATCCTTGGCATTCTTTGCGTGTAGGTGCAAAGTTGGCCAGTTTGGAGTCCAGTTGGCCTCCATTGTCAAATGGCATTCTCCCTGTGTATCTTCATGTTGTCTTCCCTCTGTGCATGTCTGTCTCTTTGTCCCTACTCTTCTTTTCTTATGGTTTTAGTTCATTTTAAAAATCTTTTAACTTACATCCAAGTTGGTTTGCAGATAGTGCAATAATGATTTCAGGAATAGAATCCAGTCATTCATCCCCTATATATAACACCCAGAGCTCATCCAAACATGTGTCTTCCTTAATGCCCCTTGCCCATTTAGCCATCCCACCACCCACAACCCCTCCAGCAACCCTCAGTTTGTTCTCTATATTTAAAACTCTCTTGTGTTTGTCCCCCTCTCTGTTTTTATATTATTTTTGCTTCCCTTCCCCTATGTTCACCTGTTTTGTATCTTAAATTCCACATATGAGTAAAGTCATATGATCTTTGTCTTTTTCTGACTAATTTTGCTTAGCATAATACCCTCTAGTTCCATCCATGTTGTTGCAAATGGCAAGATTTCATTCTTTTTGATTGCCAAGTAATACTCTGTTGTATATATATATATGGTATACATATATATGTGGTGTGTGTATATATATATATACACCACATATATATATATACACACACACCACATTTTCCTTATCCATTCATCTGTCAATGGACATTTGTGTCCCTTCTCTTCTTAAAAGAACATAACTCACATTGGGTTAATGGCCCACCATAGTTCAGTATGATCTCATCTTAATTAATTGCACCTGTAACAATCCTATTTCTCAATAAAGTCACATACTGATGTTCTGGGAAGGACATGAATTTGGAGGGAGTACTATTCAACCCAATGCAATTTTGATATTATTTCATTATTTATTATTGATTTTCTTTTATCTTCCTTCCTATTCTTTTCCAGCCCTATTGATAGCAACTTCTAATTATATTTAACATATGTCCTTTCATTCCATTTTCTTTCTTTAATTAGATAAATATGCATCCTTGAAAATATAGTGTTACTAAATGTACGTGAATGTTGTTTTTAAAATGGAAAATAAATGGATTTGTGCTACAAACTTCATTCTGTTCCATTCTTCTATTATGCTGTGTTTTATTTTTGTGATCTCCTATGGTGACATGTGTCCATTTAGTAAATTTCTTCTCACTGCTACATATTCCATCAGGAACTATGACTTTTCCTTGCAGAATCACTTACAAAATTAGTAGTATTATATACACAGTAATAATTTCTAGTTGTACAATACATTGAATGGAGCTTTTTTTGAACAATTATATAGTATAGTAGGAAGTAAAATTTTCCTTGAGAAAAAAGGTGAAAGTAGTGTATGAGGTATTTGGTGTGTGTGTGTGTAGGTACAAGCTGTGGTATTAACTAAGATAGAGTAGGCTTCATTGAGATGAGTTTAAAGCAAGGAGTTAAAGGAGACGAGGGAGTTAGCCAAAAAGATATCTAGGGAAGGAACATTTTAGGTAAAAGAAACAACTAGGGCTCTGAGACAAAAGTGTGTGTGTGTGTATACCATATATATATATATATATATATGTATGTGTATATGTGTATATATATATGTGTATATATATATATATATATAACTCCTGTCATATATATAAAGTGTCTATCTATACATATATATACACACATATATACATACACACTGTCATTTAACTGGCCTAACCCATAAATAATTGTGATTTATTGGTTTAGTGTTAGGGATAATACTGCAGACAGATACAGAGGTAATGCAGAATGACAACATGGAAAAATAAAACTTCCTATTGTCTCAGTAATAACAATAAGAGTTTTTACATTTTATTTTAATTCCAGTATAATTAACATACAGTATAATATTAGTACCAGATGTACAATATAATGATTTAATAATTTTATACATTACTCAGTGCCCATCATGTTTATCAGTTCTAGTAGTTTTTGGTGGAGTTTTTCAGGGTTTCTATACATAGTGTCATGTCATCTATGAACAGTGAAAGTTTTACTTCTTCCTTATCAATTTGGATGCCTTTTATTTCTTTTACTTGTCTGATTGCTGTGGTTAGGACTTTCAATACTATGTTGAATAAAAATGGTGAGAGTTTAGGGGAAAATTTCTTCCAGATAATAGTGGAAAACCTCGGTTTTTCACCATTTAGTATGATGTTTGCTGTGGGTTTTTTATATATGGCCTTTATTATGTTGAGTTATGTCCCCTTTAAACCTACTTTGAGAGTTTTTTTTAACATGAATGATGCTGTACTTTGTTAGATGCTTTTTCTGCATCTATTGAAAGGGTCATATGGTTTTATCCTCTCTCTTATTAATGTGATGTATAATGTTCATTGATTTACAAATTTTGAACCATACTTGTATCCCAGGAATAATTCTCATTTATGATTTATGATTATGGTGAATGGCTTTTTAAACATATTATTGGATTCCATTTGTTAATATTCTGTTAAGGATTCTTGTATCTATATTCATCAGAAGAGATATTGGCCTATAGATCTCTTTTTCCTTAGTGACCTTATCTGGTTTTGATATCAGGGCAATGCTGGCCTCATAGAGTGAATTTGGAAGTTTTCCTTCCTGTTCTTTTTTTTTTTTTTTTTTTTGGAATAGTTTGAGAAGAATAAGTATTAACTCTTCTTTAAATGTTTGGTAAAATTTACTTGTGAATCCATCTGGTCTTGGAGTAATGATTCTTGGAAGTTTTTTGATTATTGATTCAATTTCATTGCTGTTAATTAGTCTGTTCAAATTTTCTATTTCTTCCTGATTCATTTTTGGGAGATTATATGTTTGCAAGAATGTATCCATTTCTTCTAGATTGTCCAATTTGTTGGCGTATAATTTCTCATAATATTCTCTTATAATCCTTTGTATTTCTGTGGGATTGGCTGTTCTCTTTCATTTCTGATTTTGTTTGAATCTCTCTCTCTCTCTCTCTCTCGTTTTGGTTGGTCAGACTAAAGGTTCATCAATTTTGTTGATCTTTTCAAAGAACCAACTCTTGGTTTCATTCATCTGTTCTATTTTTATATTTTCTATTTCATCTATTTCTGTTCTTATCTTTATTATTCTCTTCCTTCTACTTATTTTGGGTTTTGTTCTTCTTTTTATAGCTCCTTCAGGGGGTTAGGTTGTTTATTTGAGATTTTTCTTGCTTCTTGAGGTAGACCTGTATTGCTATAATCTTCCTTCTTAAAACAGCTTTTGATGCATCCCAGAGATTTTGGACGAATGTGTTTTTGTTGTCATTTGTCTCCATGTATTTTTTTTAATTTCCTCTTTGATTTCTTGGTTGACCCATTCACTGTTTAATAACATGTTACTTGACCTCCGTGTATTTGTGCTCTTTCCAGATTTTTTCATGTGATTGATTTCTAGTGTCATAGCATTGTAGTCAGAAAAGATGGTATGACTTTGATCTTTTTAAATTTGTCCAGACTTGTTTTGTAGCCTAACATGTGATCAGTTCTGGAGAACATTCCATGTGCACTTGAAAAGAATGTGTATTCTGTTGTTTTATGATGAAATGTTCTGAATACATCTGTTAGATCCATCTGTTCCAGTGTGTCATTCAAAACCCCTTTTTCCTTATTGATTTTCTGTTTGGATGACCTATCCGTTGATGTAAGTGGGGTATTAAAGTCTTTTACTATTAATGTGTTTTTATCAATTATTTTCTTTATGTTTGTTGTTAGTTACTTTATGTATTTGGATGTTTTCATGTTGGGTACATAAATATTTACAATTGCTATATATCTTCTTGTTGGATTATTCACTTTATAATTTAGTGTCCTTCTTTGTCTCTTGTTGCAATCTTTGTTTTACAGTCTATTTTGTCTGATATAAGTATTCCTACCCCAACTTTGTTTTCACTTCCATTTGCATGATAAATGCTTTTCCATTCCATCGCTTTCAATCAACATGTGTCTTTATTTTATGTATGTATGTATGTATGTATGTATGTATTTTAAGAGAAAGAGCATGGGTGCATACAGGAGAGAGAGAGAGAGAGAGAGAATACCAAGAAGACTCTGCACCACCAGCACAGAGCCCAGCATGGGGCTTGAACTCACAAATTGTGAGATTGTGACCCGAGCTGAAGTCTGACACTCAACCAACTGATCAACCAATGCCCCCACCCCCTATGTGTCTTTAGGTCTGAAATGAGTCTTTTTTAGATAGTATATAGATGGCTCTTGCTTTTTTACTCATTCCATCACCCTAGTCTATTTACATGCAAAGTAATATACTTATTGCCATTTTGTTACTTGTTTTATGACTGGTTTTGTAGTTCTCTGTTCCTTTCTTCCCTTGCTTTCTACTCTCATGATTTGTTGGCTTTCTTTAGTGATATATTTGGATTCCTTTCTCTTTATTTTTTATATACCTATTACTGGGTTTTGATTTGTGGTTACCATTGGGTTTATATATAACATTGCATGCAAATAGCAATGTATATTAAGTTGAGAGTCACTTAAGTTTAAACCTATTCTAAAAGCACTAAATCTTTATGCCCCTCCCCATTTTAGGTATATGGTGTTATATTTTACATCCTTTTATTTAGTGAATCACTTAACTGAATTTTATAGATATATAATTGTATTGCTTTTGTGCTTCCTACTTTTCTCACTCCTGTTTATGGTCTTTCCTTTTTACTCATAGAGACCTCTTTAATATTTCTTGTAAGACTGATTTAATGGTGATGAATTCCTTTAAATTTTGTTTGCCTGGGAAACTCTTTTTATCTTTCTCTCTATTCTGAATGATAGCCCTGCAGCAGGTGGTCTTCTTGGTTGCAGGTTTTTTTTTTTTCTTTTAGCACTTTGAATATATCTTGCCCTTCCCTTCTGGTCTGCAAAGTTTTTGCTGAAAAATCAACTGTTAGCCTTATGGTGTTTACCTTGTATATAACTGTTTTCTTTTCTCTTGTTACTTTTAAAATTCTCTCTTAATCACTACTTTTTTGCCATTTTAACTATTATGTGTCTTGATGTAGACCTCCTTGGGTTGATTTTATTTGGGTTTTTTTGTGCCTCCTGGATCTGGATTTCTGATTTCCTCCCCAGACTTGGGGAATTTTCAGCTATTATGCCTTCAAATAAATTTTCTGCTCTCTTTTTTCTCTCTTCTCCATCTGAGATCCCTGTAATGCAAATGTTATGCTTGATTGTATCACTGAGTTCCCTTAATCTCTTTTCTTTTTATTATTCTTTTTTTCCCCACTCCTGTCCAGCTTGACTGCTTTCAATTATTCTGTCCTCCAGGTCACTGATCCATTCTTCTGCTTTCTCAATTATTCAACTATTTATTCTCTCTAGTGTATTTTTTATTTCATTTATTGAGTTCTTCACCTCTGATTGGTTCTTTTTTATGTTTTTTATTTATTTGTTGAGAATCTCACTGAGTTCTCCACTCTTTTCTCAAGTCCAGTGAGTATGTTTAGGACAATTACTCTAAATTCCCTATTAGTCTTATTACTTATCTCTATTTCATTTTGCTCTCTTGCTATCTCTCATTTTCGTCCTCTTCATTCATTTGGGAGATTTCTCTCTGTCTCATCATTTTGTCTAACTCTCTGTATCTGTTTCTATGTGGTCAGAAAGTCAGCTATGTCTCCTCTTTTTGAGAGTAGTGGCACTATGAAGAAGATGTCCTATAGTGCGCTGCTGTGCAATATCCCCTGTCCACCATAACCAAACACTTCAGTGGTGTCTCCTATGTGTGGTGTGTGTGTCCTACTATTGTGGCTGAATCACATTTGTCTTCAGTCCAGTCATCTACAGTGGCTCTCTTTGCCTGATATGGGCAGGGTTTGGTCCTTGTGTTGTTAGTGGGCTAGTCAAGGGCCTTCTTGGACTTTAGTTGGGGCAAACAAGACATTTGTCAGAGATGTGGTAGCACCAAACTTCAGGGCACTCTCCCTGTGTTGTCCCCTGAGCAGCTTTCATTGGTGGGTGGGGCCTGTAGTCAGACCAGTGGTCTGCTCCAAGGGTACTGCTGGGACTGCAGTCAAACTGGTATATGTGGTTATCTTCTCCTTTCCCAGGGGCAGGAGTCACTTTGGAGTGGTGCTGGCCCCTGTTGGGGCTGCTTGCCCAGTGCCAGGTTTGTGGCACCACTTTGGATGAATTCCTGCCATGGGCATGTTGGACGGTGGGGATCCACAGGAGAATGTGGGAGTGGGGTGTGAGGTACTGAGCATGTAATACACAATCAGCAAATACACTAATTTATTGAACTAAGGAATAAAAACTTTAAACTCAATAGGCCTGGGCACTTGTTAATTTTGTTAAAGATTTAATGAGAAGGAGATAAAAGAATAAGTGAGTAGAATTTCCACTAATAACTAACAACCTAACTTATCTGTTTTTCATCTTCCCCCAGGTAGTTGTAATTAAGGCTTGATGATGTCACATCTATAATAATAACTCTATTTGTATCTCTCAAGTTTGCAAAGCCTGTTATATCTGTTATTCCACTGTATCCTCACACCATACAAGGTATGGTAAAGCAGGCATTATCCTCATTTTGCAGATTAGGAAATTAGAATGCTGTGATGTAAAGTGAGCCACCTAAGGTCTGCAACCAGCCCTGATGTTGCCACTGGAACCAGATCTCCTAACTTCCCGTCCTATGTTTTTCCCCTGACAAGAACATAGAGGCTCTACAAATGGAAATCATCCATAGAAGCAATAATAAAATCTACTTTTTAACCTTTAACATAAGGGAATCCAAGTTGGTTATAATAATGTAATGAAAGCATAACTTCCAAAAATTTCATCCCAATGTGTGCAGTTTTACAAACCATTCTGGAAGCAAATGGAGGCTTGGCTGTACAGAGGCATCTATACAAGGATCAGGAAAATTTTTCTGTAAAGGGCCAGATAGTGAATGTTTTAGTCTTTGAGCCATATGGTCTCTGTTATGTACTCTTCTCTGTTATTCTTTTATATTTTTAAAATGTAAAAAACCATTTTAGTTCACAGGCTTCTCAAAATAGGCTTTGGGTTGAATTTGTCCCAAAGGCCCTGAATATTTGGGAGGCTGGTTGTCCATTAAAGATAAGCTGACAGCAACCGTGAACCTGACTTCTTGTTGTTGGTCCTGCAGGCATTCAGCCTGCCTTGCATTACCTGCTTGCCAATTTTCTTTAAGGTCACAAATGACCCACTTTCAGGTGAGGTAAGCAAGCAACATTTTGCCTCTGAGTTTCTTACCCAGCCTGTGGACATGCAGTGTCTCCCTTCTGGTACATTGCTGGATCTGTGACTTGGTTTCATGAACTGTCTTTGGAGTTCCGCTTGCCGTTGGGAGCCATGGAGCATGATGCTACCTTTCCTCTTTCAGGGGCTAAACTCCTGCTGCCTGTTTGCTCAGGGTGGGCCCCTCCAAAGTGTCCCTCCTCCCTCATTTTCCAAATGTGTCCTTCTTTTTATCCTCTTTATTTTCTCTTGGTAAAGCCTATGAAGGTAGAGGTTGGGGTATCTAGAAGGCCAGTCAAGGGCACTGAATATAATACAGGTGATCAGAGAGCCTCCTAAAGTCTCATTTCTCTCTTTCCCTCGGGAACCCTGGCAGTAGCAGAAGTCAAGAGCAGTTGCTAGAAGAGGAGGTCACTAATCTTGGGCAAACTAGGTGTGCCTATTGGAGATGCATAACTGTGTTAATGTTCAGATGCTCTGTGATGGAAACCAATCACTTCTTTCTAAGTTTCTCCTATGATTCTTTTCATTTTGGCTAATTTCTTTTCTAGGCAGAAGGCGCTTTGTTCATTCAACAGAAGTTTGCAATCTGCTACAAGTCAAGCACTATATTAGCTGCCAGGGCACAAAGAGAATCGGTGTGTGGTATCTGTTTAAGGAGCTTACATCTTTGAAGGAGATAAATGCATACATAGAGCTGTGAAAATACATAATGAGTATAAATATAGAGCTTTGTACAGGATGCCACAGGAGCATGGAAGAGATTCTGAATTCTTCAGGGGGAGGGGGCAACGAGGAAAGAGTCAGAAAGGAAGCAGTGTCTGAGCTGAGTAAAAGAGAGAAGGGGAACAAATGGTCAAGACACATAGGTGTGGTAGAGGATGATGTGATTGGGAATTATTCAATGAATAATGTGACTTGCACATGTGGTATCTAAGAAGGAGGGTGGATAGTGAGGTACAAATATAGAAATGTTCCAGAATGTACTCCATGCCGAACTGTAAAGTTTGTTTGTTAACCTGAAGGCAGCGGGGAGCAAGTGTGGCAGGGCAGTCACGCCATGAGGTTTGTGTTCTTGAAAGCTCTCTTGGGCTGGGATGTGGAAGTTGGACTGACGAAATCTAGGACGGGAGCAGAAGGTTATTCCATTTGTCCAGCAAGAGATGGTAAGTATTGGAGTTATAGCAAAACGGAACAAGTTCGAGATGATTAGGAAACAACCACACTTGGTGACTGATTATGAGTACGAAATAAGGGAAGTCCAGAACAATCTCCAATGGTTTGGAAGTTGGGAAACGATGTTGTAATCCAACAACATTGGAAACACTGAGAGAGAAGTAAAGAGGAAATTAGAAGACCAGATGATTCATTCCATCTTAGGCATGTGAGATCTGAAAATCCTCTAGGATGTCTCAATGAAGATGCTCAGTAGGCAGTCAGAAAAACTGGTTTGGAGGTCAGCGACAGTGACTCAACTGAAGATATTTGGGGAACATTGGTAACTAGTCTTCAGGTTTAGATGTGAGCATCCAAGGAGAAATTGGAGCTTGAGAAGTAAATAGGACCAAGGCCAATCCCCAAAGAGCCCTAAGTTTTTCAGATGCAAGAAGAGCCTGCAATGGAAATAGAAGATCAAGAAGGAATGGACAGAGAGAGGGGAAAATAATTGGAACTGTGTGCTGTTATGGAAGGCAACATGGGAAAGACTGTGTTTAGTGAGGTATGATGAAAAAGCATTGGTTTTATGTAGAAAGTAGGAGGTCAGTTATTAAAAACAATTTAGTAGAGTAGTGAAAGGAGAAGCTCGATTGGAGTGACTTTACTAGTGAATAATAATTAAAGGAGATAATGTAAACATTAGATGTAAAGCCTGCAAAAACAGTTTGCATACTGTAAATATACAGTAGAATTTTATTAATGTACATATAATCTTAGATGTAACCTCTAGATTTGAACTATCCTTTGAAATAATTAATCCATCAATATTTAACTTCCATGTCTCAATGATAATAAGATCATAGGCAATACAATCAATAGATTCATAATAGAATCTTCTACAGCCCTTATCCTCAACACAAACTCCTCTACAACTTTATTCATCCTATGCAGGGAACACACTACCTTAACAATACTCCTGTCCATTTATTAAAGAATTCCAGTTATTCTAATAAAATGGCCCTGGCCCTGTCAGGATTTTCTGTTTCTATATCCAGAGTACCCCCCCTCCCAATCCTATATAGTCTATGGATATTTCTTTCTTGCCTGCATGCAGAACTCAGACACTTGGCTTCTGTCACCAGTCACTGTTTCCTAGGATCTTCCCATTTCTCCTGCCCCAGAATTTGAGGAGCAAGAAGCCATATCCTCAGCACATCTTTACCTGCTCTTTTCATAGGCTATCACATAGATCCTTTGTGATTTCAAGGGTTTGGGACTTTTCCTCCTAATGACTACAAAAAAATAAACAAGATTCTTTTAAAACAAGAAAATTTCAAAGATTCTAAAGTCTTAGAGTTAAGATTTTTGGTTCACAAGTGAGGTGTTAACGTGGCCTTCTCCCTCTATATCTGTATTGAAGTTTCTTATTCATTTATTTTTTTAAAAATGTTTTATTTATTTCTAGGAGAGAGAGAGAGATAGCGTGAGCAGGGAAGGTTCAGAGAGAGAGGGAGTCACAGACTGAAACAGGCTCCAGGCTCTGAGCTGGCAGTCAGCACAGAACCCGACGCGGGACTCGAACCCACGAACCGCGAGATCATGACCTAGGTGAAAGTCGGACGCTTAACCGACTAAGCCACCCAGGCGCCCCTGAAGTTTCTTATTTATTAAGTCACCTCTTTTGTGTCTCTTCCTTCTGATTCCATGTCCTCATGTTCTTCATGACCTTTCAGCCAAGAGGATTTGAAGGTGACATCAAGACAGACCAAGAGGCCGCCCCTTGTAATGCCCTTGAAAACCCGCAGGCTAAGTGATCCCATTCTACTGGCACCACTGTGTATCACCTCACAATTGTTTCCCACGGAGTGTAGAAATAAAAATTCTAGTTCTAAAATACAGATATTTTCCATCTTTCTCAGTTCAACCTCATTTGTTCAATTAATAATCTTGTTCGTTAATGT
Source organism: Hyaena hyaena (assembly GCF_003009895.1). Classification (NCBI taxonomy): domain Eukaryota; kingdom Metazoa; phylum Chordata; class Mammalia; order Carnivora; family Hyaenidae; genus Hyaena; species Hyaena hyaena. Next base: position 1,402,756 of record NW_024080799.1, on the reverse strand, counting down.
TCTTGTGTCAATCACTGATTTAAATATAAGCTAGAGTGGGACCAGGAAAAGAGGCCATGAAAAAGTGGAAGCCATGTTTTCATGTTGCAATCCATCTACTAGCTAATGTTCTTTAGGAAGGGCCATTCAAGATTTATAGCCCTACTTAATTGTTCTATAATTCAGTTTCTATCATATCATTGTGTTCATGAGGCATTATGAGGAGTGCTTTGCTGAACTTCAGATAAACTGTGTTGAGAGAGAATGGAGCAGTGGTTAAGAACGTTGGATCTAGGGGCGCCTGGGTGGCTTAGTCGGTTAAGCATCCGACTTTCGCTTAGGTCATGATCTCGCGGTTCGTGGGTTCGAGCCCCGCGGCGGGCTCTGTGCTGACTGCCAGCTCAGAGCCTGGAGCCTATTTCAGAGTCTGTGTCTCCCTCTCTCTCTGACCCTCCTCTGCTCACACTGTCTCTCTCTGTCTCCTAGAAATAAATAAAATATTAAAAAAAATTTAAAAAAAAATAAAAAAAGAACGTTGGATCTAGAGCCAGATATGCTGGTTTTGAATCCTGGCATTTCAATTTACCAGCTTTGAGACCTTGTGCAAATTACTTAACCTCTCTGGGCCTCAGATTTCTTATCTATAAAATAAGGATAATATTAATATATTATAGAATTTTCTCATTAGATTTTCAGGAGGATTAGATAAAATAATCCACACAAAGCACTTAACAGTACTTGACAGTTAGCAAGTATCCAATAAATGTTAGCTTTTAAACACATATAATGGTAGCTCTCAACTGGAGCAGTGAGGGGGGGTGCGGAAATTGAATAATCAGAATCTCCATGTGGGTGGTGGGGACAGAGAATATATTTTGGAAAAATATTCCAGTTAATTCTAACACACCACTTCTACGTTTTGGTTAAAAACCAGTGGTATTTAGTTTTCCTCTTTTTAGCATTATTGTTATTAAGAATGAAAAGTCTGATTTAATCTGTTATGGGCTGAATTGTATCCCCCAGAATTCATTTGTTGAAGTCCTCACCCCAAGTGCTTTAGAATGTGACTGCATTTGAAGATAGGATCTTTAAAGAGGTAATTTAATTAAAATGAAGTCATTAAGCTGGACCCTAGACCAGTATGACTAGTATCATTACCTTCAAGAAGAGGAAATTTAAACACAGGTAGTTTCAGAGAAAAGACCATATGAAAACATAAGGAGAAGATGGGCCATCTATAAGCCAAGGAGAGGGCTCTCAAAAAAAAAAAAAAACAACCTTGCCAACACTTTGATCTCAGAATTTCTTGTCTCCAGAATTGTGAGAAATTCTTTTTTTTAATTTTAATGTTTTTTTTTATTTATTTCTGAGAGAGAGAGAGAATGTGAGCAGGTGAGGGTCAGAGAGAGAGGGAGACACAGAATCTGAAGCAGGCTCCAGGCTCTGAGCTGTCAGCACAGAGCCCGACGTGAGGCTTGAACCCATGAACCATGAAATCATGACCTGAGCCGAAGTCGGACGCTTAATCTACTGAGCCACCCAGGCGCCCTAAGATTTGTGAGAAATTCTTATAGCAGCCCCAGCAAACTAATACATAATGCAGTTGATTCCACGCTGTGTCTAGGGAGGGCATTTTAAAGGATTTCTAAGCTATTCTTTATTAATCCTTTCTAGAATTCTGTCTAGAATCAACAGCTTAGTTTATGGCACATGGTTTGCAAGATGGGTTTTCTTCATCCCTTTAAAGATCAGGTATGTACACATACTAAGGTATGTACACATACACAGCCTCTCAGCACCTCTGTTGTCTACTACACATCACTAACACAAGCTCTTTTTGTATCTCGGATGTAATCTTCATGGGTAATGAAATCCAAGCTCATTGAGAGTAATTACATATACTCTTTTTATCCCTTAACCAGTCTCAGGCTTCACTTAACCCTTCTGAAGTGTGTCCCTCTTTTCAGCCAATCATGTTATCATGTTGATTATAAAAGCAAATTAGAATGTGGGCAAGCCCATCTTCTCTCTGTCATCTTTCACAAGCAATGAGCTTATGAAATTCTTGTTCTTCTTATGAATATATTTAGTTTTGCAGTCTTGTAAATTTTGTTCACTTTACCTTAATTGGGGCTTTATCCTGTCTACCTTATTGTAACAAGTTAGAGACACTCTTCTGTGCTTTTTTAGACTGTCTCTCCTGCTATCTTTTGTATGATAGAAACATTGAACTCAGAGTCAGAACATTAGGGACCATCTAATGTTTGTGACCTAGGCCAAGTTGCTTAATCTAAGTTTCTTTATCTATAAAAATATAGTTTAAGAATACTCCATCTTATAAGGGAAGCCATTATAGAATTATGGTTAAAATATAAAATATAAGCAAAAGCACTTCAAAGTTGTGTATTTCAGACACATACAAAACCTTATTATTTTTATAACTATTATTATTAAATATACCCTCTCATGTCTGAATTCAAGAGATATTTATGAAACCACATCAGCCTCTTAATTTAGTTACTTTTTATTTTTATTTTTTAAGCAAACTTTCATTTTATAAAACCCAAAACATAAAAAAGGATATATGGTGAAAAGTCTCCTTCCTTCTCTCTCCCAGGACTCAATGATCCTCTTTGGGAGGAATGACTATTACATATAGATGCTTCCAGAAATATTCTGTGCATATTTATAAATATCCTTTCTCTTCTCTTCTTCTTCTGTCCCCAAATAGTAACAGCATATCAGTCCCTATAACACCATCTTTTTTCCCTCATACTGCCATAGTTTCTTTGCCAGGAGTTTCCTCTCCTCACTGAGTTATCTCCCCATCTAAATTCTCTAATTTGAGATCAGACTTAGTTTTTTTAAACAATCTTTTAATAATATATAGTGGTGCACACCTAACTTTGCATCATATGGTGACAAGTTGCCTTCCCCTTTCACCTTCAGTGGGAGAAGATATCACTACTTTGGCAGGAAGAAATATCATTCACTTCTTGCACATCAAATGAAAGATATAATTTTGTAGAGAGGTTTATGTTTTAGTGTTTTTGACATCTAAGTGTTTTGACATGAAAGGCATCATGGCACAGTGGAAAGGGCTCATGCTTTGGAGTCAGTCAGACCTAAAACCTGACTCTGCAGCAGTTAACTTCAAGTTTCTGAACTTTGCCTCACTGAGTCTCCATTTCCACGCTGAAAAGTTGAACTAATAAAGAACTACCTCACGGGTTCCATTACATACTGTATATCCAGTGCCTGCTATACAGCATGCTTGTTTCATAAATACTAACCTTCTTTGCTCTACTGCAATGTTACGTGAATGACATTATTTTCTCATTCTGATTTTGTATCATTTTCATTGAGCAAGTTCCAAATCATAATCGATAAATATTTCTTGCTTATCCACTGCTTAGGGGACTGGGCTGTGCAGTAACAATACAGAGGGTAAAGCACGCTACCCTTTCTGCCAGGGGATTACAACCTAATCGGACAAGCAAAAACACATCAAAAAAATAGTAAGGAGCAGAACATGACTATGCTTAGGCTAGGAAAGAACTAATTTAATGACAAAAATAGAAAGAAAATACTTGCACATGAAGAAATGAAAGATGAAACTATGCTAAATGCAAAATGCTGTATTGTAATATCTAATGCTGCTATTCCAAAATTACGAGTAGCTCAACATTTCGAGGAGAAGGCAATAAATAGAAAACCAATGCTATGAAAACAACAATTTGGACATATTTTCATTCTATTTTTCTTATATGAGAAATATGATCTGAAATCTTATTATACTGGAACAAAATTAATTTCCTTTCAACAAGAACTTAAACTATTCTACTTTATTGTACTCTACAAAATGTTGGAAAGTTATTAAAGAGACAGCCTAAATTTAAAGACTTTGTTCCCTCCCGTTTGAATTCAGTGTAGTAAATATGAGACATAATTAGACTAACAGTGAATGGAAACTCGTTTCTTGTTGACACAGCTACATTTCTGTAAACTCTTTCTCATTATGGAAGTTATTTATCCAAGGTCTTAAAAAAAAAAAACAGCTGATGAGTTAAGACAGTACTTACTAAAACAAGAACCAAGTAAACCTGCCTTGATCACATTCATGAGATCATTCCATTGAACTATACTGTATGAAACCTGGAACACAATAGCCCAAATCTCTGAATGTTACGGGATAATCAGGATAGAGAATTTATTATGAGAGTGATTAAAATTGCATCAGAGAAATAATGATCTGTCCTTTAATTACTTTCCTTTGTAGTGAGCTTAGATGAATATCAACTGTTTGTTTTATTCAAGGTCCTTTATTTTTCCTTTTGAAAGAAGACATTGCGTGACTATGCAAGTACAAGAACTAAGAGAAACTCCTGAGCCCTTGGCAGGCAAGGTAGAAAGCATGATAAAAGTTTCATACATTTGATCCCTGCAGAGGAGGCTTGTGCTGTGGCAAAAACTTAACAAGTCATCCTGAATAGAGTCAGAGTAAAATCATCACCTTTGATCTGACTGTTACTGAAGTATGGTAAAATCATGATAACTATATGAAAATGGAAAAGTCTGAGACAATGTACGGATTGGTGTTTTTACGTGCATTTTTTGAGTGCCCTCTAGAATGCTACCCAGTGGAGTAGCCTCATTAATTGCCACTTTTAATCTTTCTCTGCATTCTCACTGTTAGTACCAAGTGTTAATACGATTATTGTTGTTTTATTTTTTGCCAAGAAAAATGAGGAAATGGTGGGGGGGAGGGGGGGATGGGCATGGAGGAGGGCACTTTGGGGATGAGCACTGAGTGTTATGTGGAAACTAATTTGACAATAAACTATTTGTAAAACAAAAAAATGTAAAAAAAAAAAAAGAAAAATGAGGAAATGAATATTAGCTTTTTAAAAAACAAAGGATTCTCAAGAAGCAAACCCAAAGTCCCCATCCCATGCCAAGTTGGAAAGAACCTATGGAAGTGAAAGAAAAGATCCTTTGAGGGTGGCCTGTCTGAGGGCACATCTTGTGATCTGCTAGGGACATTGCACCTGGTTCCCAACACTGATGCCACAGACAAATAAAAGCACATACTTCATTTGGGTGTGGCATCATACTGAGGCAAAGACTCCTTTAAATTAGATTCCTTTGAATGGGAGAACTTGTACATGACTTGGCAGGCTATACAGAAACAATCTAGGTGTTTGTGCGAATGCTCTAATGTACATAATTCCTTCCTGCAATGGCAATAAAAGTGTCACCTTCTCTACGGAATTGTGTCCTGCCCTGAAGGAGCCACTCTCTCATCCAGAGTAGTAAAGTAGCTGTAAAAAAAAAAAAAAGTTACACTGCCATGTTGCTGGCTCATGCTATCCCCATTCTTATCTCAGCCTGTGATACATTTACACAGGAATTTCTCTTGATTTGTATGGCCTCACATTTTCCAACCTATTGGTAGATAGGACAGTGAAGAATTAACATGGGGTCTTGGGGCAGATAGTTTGGATTTGAGTCCTCATTTACTCTGAGACCAAAACCACTGCGTGCCTCAGTTTCCCTATCATTGCCTTTCTCATTTTGTTATGAAGATTAAATAAAATAATACACCAAAAGTGGTAGAATACTAAGTGCTTCGTAAATGTAAGTATATAAGAAAGGTTATAAAATCATGTTTCATTTAAATGTTCAGACAATGAAGTATTTTGTAAATAATCCAGAATTAAATGGAAACTTCTTTTTTGTCAAAATCTCTGTAAATATTATTCCAATCCATCTAGAAATGTACTCATGACATTTCTAAGACTAATATAATAAAAATAATGTAATCACTGATGATAATCTTACAATGCCTTCTAGACACAATTGATCATTATAAAGAACTGAAAAAGGTATGAGAATTAGGAATCAACATGCATTGATCCAAGTAATCCCCTTGAAGATTTTTAAAATTTTATTATGTATCTTATGTAATCTTGCCTACCCACAATACAATTTGCCTTTAAAACTGGAAAATAAGGGGTGCCTGGGTGGCTCAATCGGTTGAGGGTCTGACTTCAGCTCAGGTCATCATCTCACGGTTCATGGGTTCGAGCCCCGCGTCTGGCTCTGTGCTGACAGCTTAGAGCCTGGAGCCTGCTTCGGATTCTGTGTCTTCCTCTCTCTCTGGCCTTCCCCCACTCATGCTCTGTCTGTCTCTCTCTCAGAAATGGATAAACATTAAAAATAATTTTTTAATTGGAAAATAGATGGTTTCATTTACTTGTTATGGCTAACAGAAATTTCAGTATTCTCTGAGATTGTTGAAACTTTCTTGCATATTCATATCCTTTAAATATGAGCTTTATGGATGTATTTCTCAAAAATGGTATTTAAAGTTCTTTTTTGCATATAAATTTATGTACAAAAGATGGATGCTTATAATGCACAGCCAATATATAAATATTGAGAAATTTAAGTACCTTATTTGATAACTAAGAAAGAATAAAATTATATGAATTAAAACTTCAACCCAAGATGCTAAAACTGTAACAACAAAATAAACCCAAAAGAAAGCAGGAGAAAGGAGTTTGCAACCATAAAAGCAGGAAATAATAAAGTAGAAACTACAAATAAATAAGAGTTGTAAAAATCTAAGATCAGCTTCAGTAAAGTCTCGAAAAAATATGGCCATTGGAATTGAGAAAAACATAAAAAATTGTAAATACAAACAGTATAAGAAAGTTGATATAGTTCTAGACCCATAAAACTTACAAAAGAACACTATTCACAATTCTTTGCTAATCTATTTGAAAAATTTTATGAAATACATAATTTTTCCAGGAAATATATGAATTAAAAATCATAAACAGAGAACTTAAAACAACAAAGGAACAAGTAATCACAAGAGAAATCAACAAAATTGTCAAAGAAAATATTCTTTTCCTGTACCTCCCCATACGTCTTATTATAAATTATTGGAAAATCTTTTTGGAATAAATTATGCTAATGAAGCTATTCCAGAGTATGTAAAACTATGGACATTGTAGTCTGTTCATTATACGTAGCTAGCATAATCTGCTACCAAAACTTGACAAAGATAGAAATAAGATTATAGGATACAAAAATCAAATGAAAATCTATCAGAGCATTAAAAAATAGCACTTATTTTAGAAATACAGTGATAGCATAACAGTAGGAAATATATTAATATAATTTACCACGTTGATAGGGCAAAAGAGACTAATAAACAAATACACTTATAATAAATGTTTAAAATGCCTTTGATGAAATTTAACACTCTTAAAATTACATCTCAGTAAACTAGAAATAGAAGGATGCTTACATAATGACAAAGCACATTTATCACAAATCAAAGCCAACATTATTATCTGTATGGTGGGAAAAAACCTTACAATATAATAATGTTTACCATTTTTCAATGTTAACTCTGGAGGTTTACCTGATGAAAAGCAAGAGAAAGTAATAAGAAGTATACCTCTTAGTCACACAAAACTATCATTATTTACAGAGTATAAATTAACTACCTGGAAAACCGAAGAGAATCCACTGAAAACTACTAGTTCTAGTAACTGAGCTTATTTTGTAACTGGTCAGATACAAAATAAAGATACCAACACAGTGATGAGGTTTCCTTGTGCCAGTAATAATCAGAGGGCAGGCAATAAAACTGGGCGCATCCAAGATTTGCTAAATGTAGAAAAATGTGAGTGAAGCCAAATACAGTATGATAAGAATGATGATCCATATTAGTAAATAAGAAATATAAATTGAGATGACAAATAGTATTTTATTTTCTAAATCAGCAAAGATCAGAATATGATAATTATCTGTGCTGGTGTATACAAACAGCAAAACAAGCACTCTCATAGATCATTTGCAGGGATGTAAATAAATTCAATTTTCCTGGAGGATAATTCTAAAATTTGTTTCAAAATCTATAAAACAGGTATATTTTTTACTTAGAAATACCCCTCTAGACACCTGCTCTTTGTTTCAACAAGGATGTTATTCTTTTGTTTTCTAGCTTCTATCATTTCTGTTAAAAAATCAGACATTATGTTATTGTTTTAATGTGGCTTTGTTTCCTCTTTCTCTGGTTATCTCTATATATATCTCTAATATTTGGCTGGATTTTGGGTTTCGGTAGTTTTACTATGCTATGACTCCCTGTAGTTTCTTTATATTTTTTTCTGTTTGAGTATATAGTGCTTCTTGAATCAGTGGCTGGGTTTTTAAAGTTTTTAAAGTTTTAGAAAATTTAACACCATCATAATGGTGCTGCTCAGCTTCTAAGCCTTCTGGAAGCCTTTCAAAGAGAAAGCAGCACCAAATATTTAGTTCACCTTTTTTGTATCTTTTTGCAATTTTCTGCTCTCTGAGGTCTCTTCCCTCTACTCTTGGCTGCCTTCATAGCCTTGAACTCCAACTTTGTCTCTCTAGCACCTTGATGCTTCTTTGCCAGTTAGCACTGTATTTCTGCTTGGCTTCTAAGCCCTCAGATATGCCCCAATCATAAACCAGCAAAGGACCCAAAGGAAAAAGTAGCGTGAAGTGTTGGGTTCACCTTCATGTGTTTCCTTTCCCTTTGGTATCTTAGATCCTCAAGCCTTCTCTGTCTGCACTGAGAGCATTCTGCTGCTTTTAAAGAAATTGTGTGTGTGTGTGTGTGTGTGTGTGTGTGTGTGTGTGTGTGTGAGAGAGAGAGAGAGAGAGAGAGAGAGAGAGAGAGTTTGTCTGATAAAAGCCAGTCATTTTTAGGAGGAAAGAATATCCCCTTTGGTATCATTCTAGACTCTTCTCTTTCTTACACACCCTACTACTAATCTCACAGAAAATCATGTTGGCCCCACCTTCGAAATATGCTCAGTCTCTCCACTTCTTACTGTCTCCACTGCTACAACTTTAGTCCAAGCCACCTTCACATCTCGCCCAATTACACCCGTAGCCTCTTTACTAATTAACCATATTTGAGCCCTTGCCATCATCTATTTTCTTCTTTTCTTTTCTTTTTACAATTTTTAATGTTTATTTCTTTTTGAGAGAAAAAGACAGAGCACAAGCAGGGGAGGGGCAGAGACACAGTCCGAAGCAGGCTCCATGCTCTGAGCTGTCAACAGATACCCGACATGGGTATTGGACTTGCAAGGCATGAGATCATGACCTGAACTGAAGTCAGCTGCTTAACTGTTTAACCTCTCAGGTGCCCCACTATCATCTATGTTCAACACAGAGGACTGGATGACCTACTGACAACTTAAGTCACTTCTCTGTTCAGTGCACTATAATGGTTACTTTATTCACTCAGAATAATTCCAAAGCTATTATTGTGGTTTGACAGATTGTATTTTCCAAAGATGGCCACACAATATCTCCTGTCTACATGCTTTTATTTTTTTTAACTTTTATTTATTTTTGAGAGAGAGAAAAAACATGAGCAGGGGAGGGACAGAGATAGAGAAGGACAAAGGATCCAAAGCAGACTCGAAGAGCCTGATGCAGGGCTCAGACTCATGAACTATGAGATCATGACCCCAGCCAAGGTTGGATGCTTATTGACTGAGCCACCTAGGCACTACTCTACCCATACTTTTATAGAGCTTTGTCATTCCCCAGAAAATGAAACCTATGTCCTTTCCCATTGAAACTGTACAGACCTAGAGGCGCCCGTGTGGCTCAATTGGTTAAGTGTCCCACTCTTGATCTCAGCTCAGATCATAATCTCAAGGTTTGTGATATTGAGCCCCACTTCATGCTCTGCACTGACGATGCAGAGCCTGCCTGGGATTCTCTCTCTGCCCCTCTCCTGCTCAAGTTCTCTCTCTTTCTCCCTCAGAATAAATAAATATTGAAAATAAATAAAAATAAAAATACTTAAAAAAAAAAAAAAAGAAACTGTACAAACCTTTAAGGCTGACCTGACCAATGAAGTACATCAGCAGTGATACTCCGTGACTTCAAGCCTAGGTCATATAAACGCCATGCATTTCTTCCTTAGTCTCTTAGAAGACTAAGAGACTCACACTTAATAACGCAGCCATCATTCTGTGAGTGAGCCCAAACTACCTAGGGAGAGATCACGAAGAGAAGAAATAAAGCATATGGCCCATCATTCTGACTGTGCCCCCAGCCAGCACCAACTTGACAGGTTTTTGATTAAGCCATCACTTAAGTGGACACCCCAGGCCCTCACTGAGTAGCACCTTTGATGTCACATGGAGCCAAGATTTGCCATCTTCGTAAAGCCCTAAGTCACACATTTGTAAACAAAAGATGACTATTTTTAAAGTCACTAGGCTTGACAGTAGTTCGTTATATAGAAACACAACCACTATGGATGACCTGTAAGATCCATCATAATAAGATTCCCAGTTACCCTTGTGACCTCAGTTCTTCTAAATTTCTCTCATCTAGTCTCTGAACTTGTGTTTGTTCTTCACCTCAAGGCCTTTCTGCTTGTTATTATGTCTGCTTGGATTGCTTTTCCACAGTATTTATCATCAACTTAATTATTATATACTTTATTTTGGTTAATTACCTGTCTTTTCCCATAAGCACATAAAACACTTAAAGAAGAACAGATTTTTCTGAGTCCCAAGTGCTTCGAAGGTAGGGAATCAATAAAATGTCTTGAACAAATAGATTTATTTTAAATTTTGCTGTGTTGACTATTTCAGTTGTTCATCTTTTGGTTCGTCTGAACCCTCATTCAATGGGTAGATTACATATAGATACGAAGAATTCCTGAGAAATCTCAGTCTGCAAAATGTACTCACCATGCTCAGACAGTTCATTTGTTTTCTCAAATGTGCACATGACCTTAAGATACATTTACTTCTGTGTTCAGCCTGCCAGTTTCTCAAGACCAAACTACATTTGCTTAAGAGTCAAAGTGGGCCAAGATTTCCCTTAAGGTCCTTTCTGTCAACTCTCTTCTCTTCACTGGTGTTAGCCCTCTCTCCTTCCCTGCCAGTCAAGTCCTAAGATAGTTTCATTTCCTATCTTTGAGGAAAACATAGATTGCACAGCAGTTCTTGCTTGTTTGGTCTACTTTCCACCAGAGTCTACTTTCCATGCCTCTAAAGTTACCAGGGTGAAGGGAAACCTAAATCCTTCCCCAGTGTTGCTTATATTCTCTCCCACTACTTTCCATCTACTTTTCCTACCTGGGCCAAAGTGTCTCTTCCTTTTTCCAGTGAATTCTAAAGTGCCTATATGCTTAGCTCTAAAATCTGCCCTCTCTATCCTGCAATCATATTATATAGTCTTGTTACCATATGTAATCAGAATAGATGAACAATGCTTTCCATTTCTCCCTTAAATATTGAGAAGTAAGAAGTCATGAGGAGTCATTTGATTGGATCAAGTGCATTTCCTTTTTTTAAAAATTTATTTATTTATTATTTTTTAAGTACATTTCCATTCTACATGTTACTTATCTATACAAAGGGAAAAGGGAACTTGCATGAAAAATGACAGAATTGTTCTTATTTGCTCTTTCTAAAAATTATCCTGCTAGAGAATAGAGGCCATAGGTGACAGACTATGGGGGTCACTGTCCTTGGAGCTTAAGAGCCAAATAATCATAAACTCCGGTTACTCAAGTCCTAGCATCATAGTCCAGAAGAGTTCCTGTTTCCAGTTTCTTTAGTTTCCATAAGACATGGATAGGGATTTATTTTTCTTAGGAGATTCTGAAACAGAAATAAAGAAACCTTCCCGAATCTGATTCTGATTCTTTGCTTACTCTCTAATTAAGGGCCTCCAAAACAGACATTGCTCTTGTCCTTAGATTTCTTTGTAAGTCAGTTTATCATACTAAAACTGATCTATGAGGTCAAAAGCTATTAAATCCACAGAAAGAAAATTTATGGGAGCCTTGCCAAAAGGTTAGACTGCCTATCTGGTGGCAATACTATTACTATACTTAGCCTGAATCTATCATTTTTTAGACAGTTATAATTGAAGTTAACATTTGTATCTGAAAAATGAATTTGGGAGAATGACTAACTGAATGTTTAAAATGTGTGAAGGTCAAGGATAGCAAAATGGATAAATTAGAAGGTAGAGATCCAGTGTAATTGAAGACTTGTGGTTATACCAAAGAACAAAGATCAGAGACACAGAGAGTCCTTCTAGCAGATGAATTTCATACCTATTTAAACCTTAGAGATCAAGTAAGACCCAACATGTTATTTGAACGCTCCTATATGCTGGTCTCTTTTTTTTTTCTCATTACTTTTGGGGCTTCTTAAAAGACTGGGTAGCCTGCTGCTGTTCTTCATTTTGGGAATGATAGTTTTGAAAACATCCTTTCACAGATGCCAGCAATGTTCAAAATAAGCCCTTCAAACACAACCATTTTGCAGTTTTGTACCTCAACTGGAGAAGAAAAGGAACGTTTAGATTGGTTGATTTTCATACGAGGTTATAAGAGCAATCGTTTACCACTCATCCCTTTTTGTGAATACAGCACTCTTTCCTGAGATGGGTCTCAAGGCTGGAAGATTCTATGCTGATGTAAGCTCTTACCTGGAGTTTCTGAAGTTCCAACTCCATCACTTTTTTCATAAGAAAATTCACTTTTTTTCCCCTATGATGATAATTAGAAAATGTGGATTGACTTCCTTCTTTCTTAAGATAAACTCACCCTAAAAGAGAGCTGCAGGGAAGAGGTCCTCTCTAGTGAACATCTCTTTGTGATCCTCCTTACTCACTTCCATTGGCTCGTACTTACAGCTCCTGTGACAACAGCTCCCCTCGGAGAGGGCTTCTTTGAGGAATGGTACTTCTCTTCAGCTAAATTTTCTGTAAGGTAAGATGGTCACTGTTTCTCACTTCCTCATGTTCCAGGAACTGCCAGAACCTTCTGGGAGTATGACATCACCATACAAAGAGATCCGTCCTGACTCTACTTACTCAGCTCATTGGGACCACATCATTCTTACAGACAATGTCCACAGTCTTACAAAGTTGCTTGGAGAAGCAAATCTACATGGAGCTTCAAGACATTGCACAATCAACAGCTCTTTAGTAATCATTTAGGATTTCCAGAGGCAGATTATAGATTCTCTAACTCTCTTAGCTTGGGGTAAGCTTCTATACTCCCCAAGAATATACTTCTAAAGGCAAGGCAATGTAGAACCCTTCACTTCCTCCTGGAAGTGGTAGACCTCAGGTGACTAGAGTATTTGGCAAATAAGCCACATTCCTCTTCAGACATTCCTCCACAGGGCACAGGACCAACAAGTACCCAGAGCCTAAGAAAAATCACCAGGTCTCCATAGTTCCACAGGATAGGTATGCAAAATAAATTCTTTACATTCTATGACACAACTTCATGCACGTGGTACACATATACTCTGTGACATTTGCCTCCCTTGGTGTGTGCACATAAATGCATAGAAAATATTTGCTGTTTGTGTGTGTGTGTGTATTGTAAGTGTGTCAAAACACCATGTACTCTTTCTCCTTCTCCCCCATTATATTTATAACTAGATTCCAAAACTAAGTCCAAGGTTTATATCTGAACTCTAAGGCATAAGCAGAATAATAAGTACAGAATATGAGGTTAGGATACAGGAGAATCTTCAGAAAAAGCACCAGGCTGAGCTTTAAAAGAGGTTTAGTGTCTGCTGTGTCATGGATATAATTCTGACTTTGATGATTTGATTTGGTTATCTAGAAAATAGAAATTTTGACATATATCCAATGGGGTCACACATGTGCTCAAACTACACTCAAATGTGTAGAGAAAATGTGGTCTCTATTTTTTCCTGTAACTGATCTGATTTCTTTCATAAGTTTCCATAAAGCTAGGTAGTGATACAATATTATAAACCAATTCAGTAAGTGTTTCCTGATGTAATAATTTAAACAGTGTCATTAGATAAGTTCTCTGTCTCATTCAGATAAAATTCATAGACTCCCTTTTTCTGAACTCTCCTCTGTTCTTTTCAAGGATATTTTTTGAACCATAAGGAAATATGGTTCAAATGACCTCATGGTGGTAAGGGGGACAGCAAGTCCTCAGTTGCTCTGGGCTGTGGCTGGACTGGTCTGGGAGTGTCTGCTGTTGAGGTCTGATGCTTGCATAACTTGTGGACTGATCTCTAAGTTTGACAGAACTTGGCCATACTCTCAAAAGGCATGGCTCCCCTTACCTCTTTCATGACATGGTTGTGACTCCAAACGTGCCCCTGTCAACTCTCTAGCTTTTGGCTCTGGCACTTCATGGCCCCACCAGGACAACTCCAACCAGAGTTCTCCATCTCAGATAACTGCACTCCACCCCCACACTGAGGACACATGGGAACGTCTGAGTTCTGGACATTCCATGTGTGACTTGAGGTTGTCTGGTGTGCCTGTAAGCCCTCTCCCTGTGCAACACACGGTGCTGTGCCCCATGATTGTAAAGACAGCCTGCAAAATGAGTTCCTCCAAGAGCCATTCTTGGCAGAAGCCCTTTTACCCTGAGTGCCTTCCTCAGTGTATTTCTTTTTTTGTTTTGTTTTGTTTTGTTTTAAAAAAAATTTTTTTTATATATTTTTATTTATTTCTAGGAGAGAGAGAGAGAGAGACAGTGTGAGCAGGGGAGGGTCAGAGAGAGAGGGAGACACAGACTCTGAAATAGGCTCCAGGCTCTGAGCTGGCAGTCAGCACAGAGCCCGACGCTGGGCTCGAACCCACGAACTGCGAGATCATGGCCTAAGCGAAAGTCGGACGCTTAACCGACTAAGCCACCCAGGCGCCCCTTCCTCAGTGTATTTCAAGTGCTTTTTCCCTTACCTCTTAAACTTCAGTTGAAAGAGGGGAGTTTAGGACAGTTTAACATTCACTCTGCTTCTTCTTGCACTCTCCACTTTTCTCTTCTCACAATATTTGTACTAGAAGAGGAAGGAATACCTCTCTCCCATCCTGTAATGACAATTAAACCAACCTGAACATGTAGGCTCAAAATAATAGGGGCTCCAAAAGAACCCTAATTAGCCAAAGTTATCTTGAGAAAGAAGAACAAAGCTAGAGGCATCACACTTCTGATTTCAAACTGTATTATAAAGCTACAGTAATCCAAACAGTAGGGTATTGGCATAAAAACAGACACATAGACCAATGGAACAGAAAAGATAGCTCAGAAATAAACTCATGCATATACTGTCAATAAATCTTCAATTAGGGTGCCAAAAATATACAAATAAGAAAGAATAGTCTCTTCAATAAATGGGGTTGGGGAAATTGGATATCCATATGCAAAAAGATGGAATTGGACCCATATCTTACACCATGTGCAAAAATGGACTAAAAATGGATTAAAGACTTAATGTAAGACCTGAAACCACAAAAATCATAGAAGAAAATATAGGAAAAAAACTCCTTGACAGAGGTCTTGGCACTGATTTTTTAAGTATAATACCAAAAGCTCAGACAACAAAAGCAAAAAGAAACAAATGGGGCTACATCAAACTAAAAAGCTTTTGCACAGCAAAGGAACAATCAACAAAATGAAAAGCCAGCCTATGTAATGAAAGAAAACATTGGCAAACTTCATATCCAATAAAGGGTTAATATCCAAGATATATGAGACATTTATGCAATTCAGTCACCAAAAACAACAACAACAACAAAACAAAACAAACCACAGAGACCCAATTTTTAAAGTGTAAAATGCCTGAAGAGAAATTTTTTTGTAAAAGAAGAAATACAAATGGCCAGCTGATACATGAAAGGTGCTCAACATCTCTGATCATCAAGGAAATGCAAATTAAAACCGCAGTGAGATACCAGCTCACGCCTGTTAGGATAATTAGTACCAAAAAGACAAGATATAAATCAGTGAGAAAATGGAGAAAGGGAAACCCTTGTACATTGTCAGTGGAAATGTAAATTGGTATTGTGGTTATGGACAATGGTATGGAACTCCTCAAAAAATTAGAAATAGAGGTGCCTTATGATTCAGCAATCCCACTTCTGAGTATGCATCCAAAGGAAATGGAATCGGTATTTGGAAGAGATATCTGCAGTTCTATATTGATTATAGCATTATTCTCAATAGCCAAGATATGGAAACAACCTAAGCAAGAGTGTCTGTTGAAGAATAGATAAAGAAATTGTGGTATATATGTACAATGGGATATTATACAGCCATAAGAAGAAGGAAATCTTGCCATTTGTGAAAACATGGATGATCCTGGGGAATATTGTGCTAAGTGAAATAAACCTGACTCAGGAAGACAAATACTGTATATCTGTCTGTATGGTATAACTTATGTGTGGGATCTAAAAAAGTCAACCTATAGAACCAGAAAGTAGAGTGGTGGTTGCCAGAGGCTGGAAAGTAGGAAAAAAGAAGAGATATTGGTCAAAGAATACAAACTTTCAGGTACAAGATAAATAAGTTCTGGGAATCTAATGTAGAGCATGATGATTATAGTTAATAATAATATATTGTATACCTGAAATTTGCTAAAAGAGTAGATCTTAAGTGTTCTCCCCAACAGACAAAGATAACGATGTGAGAAAGTGATGGATGTGTTAATTAGTGATGGTGGTAATTGTTTCACAATGTATATTCTATTAAATTATTATGTTATATACACTAAGTATACATAATTTTATTTGTTAATTTTGTCTTACTAGAGATGAAAAGTTAGAAGCTTATTTCTTATACATACACATTCTAGGGTAGTGATTGGGTGGAGGTAAGATAAGGTTTCAGTTTTTTATTGATACATAAGAAATTATGTCAAAACTTAGCACCTTAAAATAGTACTTGTTTCTATTATATTTCATGATTTTGTGAATTCAGAATTTGACATTCTGCTGGTCCTTTACATGATAACAGCTAGGGCAGCTCAACTGGGGCTAGAAGACAGCTTTCCAGGATAATTTACACATGTGGCCAGCAAGTTACAACTAGTTTCTGGGGGCCTGTCCACAGGGTGCCATAGGCTTCCTCATAGTATGGTGACTGTGTGCCAAGAAGCCTTGATCAAAGCTTCAAGGAGGTCTCATAATGCCATATTATTCTATCAAATGGTCAAATCGATTAAATTAGCCCAGATGTTATAAGAGTGGAGGAACAGACTCTGTCTCTTGATGGGGAACAGCATGTAAATGTGGGTAGAGAAGGACCTGACAGTTACCATTGTAGAACATGAGTTGCCATGCGGCCCATGCAGTCATTCAGGGATTCAGTGTGGCACTTGCTCTGCTGCATAGCTTGCAAGGTTGTCTCGGAAGGTACATTCATCCCAGGAATCTGTTAGAAGAAAGAACCCTCAGTGGGATGTTTTTTAACCTGGTTGAGAAATGGCACGCAGCACTTCAAGTCATCCGTGGCTTAGAATTTAGCCACAAAGTCATGCTTACCTGCAAGGCAGGCTGGGAATATAGCTTCTCTGTGGACCCAGGACAAAGAAGAGAAGAGGTTACTGGTGGGCAAAGACCACCATGCAGTTGGTAGTAAGGTCAGCTGGGCCCATCTGTTGGTACAGTATGCAGGAGGACCCGAAATAATTTATAAAGTCTACTTTTCTTGACAATGATGGACTTTCAAACCCATTGTCTCATAGCAAGATTTTTTTTTTTTTAAATGTGCTTTGCCACAAAAAAAGCCAAGTGCTTGCACTAGGCAGCCTGCCCCAGTGGATGGGAAACAGTGGAGCAACATGATGTAGAAAATGGAAATGCATCTGAGAAGACTTAAAATTTTCCTATCTTCACCAGGTATGGTTTTTATAAGACTGCCTCAACACTGAAATGAAATCATATATGTTGTTCATAAGATAATTGCATACATACAATACTTGGTTTGAAAAATTAAAAAACGAAATATTTATTTTGATAACTGGGTTGCTCTTAAATATCAGCAGTAGAACACTCCCCAAGTGTTTTTCAGACACCCTAAAGAACACATCATATTCGTCTTTCCATCCCTCTCTCCCTCCACAGAGAATTACGTATTTATACAACCAATATTTATTGAACACTTACTATACTCTAGACACTTTTTAAAATACTGAGAGTTCAACAGGGGCAGTTAACATTCTTTGTTTATCTGGTGACATTCTAGTGTGGGACTTATATTTTGGTCAACTTACACTCCAGTGCCTAATCCTGTGTTCAAAATTTAAGAATACTTGCAAAATGATATAGAATTTATTTCCTATAAGCTATAAAATGCAAGGTGAGTTTAAGCTCTTTAAACTTCTAGAAACAAAGGAGCATGTTCAACTTGATTAAATGAAATTTGAAATAAAAGTGGAAACACTTAGCACTTGCTAATTATGCACTTTCTACTTCAGCTCAAAGTTGTTGAGATAATTAATAGCTATCAGAATTGTGAAAATACGGCCAGATTGAGTATTTTTGTCTTTTTTTTCCCAATTACAATTGTTAATAACAGGTAGAGTGTACCGATGAATTAATGAATATAAACATATTCTGGGAAAGACTATTTTTTTTCAATTTAAAAAAAGTAAAATAGGCCCTTCAAAATTATTTTGGTCCTTTGCAAAATTTCTAGGGAAAATCTTAATAACTTTATGTACTTAATTATACCTATGTTCATAATCACTTTTATATAAAAACAATTGTTTAAAAAATATGTGAATACTAGCCAGAGTTGGTGAACAATAATAGAATCAGCCCTTAACTGATTAAAAGTGCATAGAGCACTTTTAATGCTATTCTATACATGCATATGCATTCCTCATTCTACTTTGCTATTCAATGGTTTGTAAGAAAAGCAAGGCAACTGTAAATAAGCCCAAACCCAGATAATATTAGGAGGTTTGCAGCTTGAACTATAGAAAGTGAACATTGGGAACACTCAGTACTATTCCGTCACTAAATTACTGTGTCACCTTGAGCAGGTTCTTTAATTATCTTCTCCTTAATCATTTACCGTCTGTTAGATGGGAAAACTTCCTCCATGGTTTTATAAAGATTAGATAATAACTATAAAGTAATTTCTGGATAAAAGCTCTTGGCAGAGGTGTAGCAGGCATAGATAATAGTTTATCATTAACCGACGAAATGGAATCAAACAGTCCAAGTCATGGGAAGCAGTAATGGCTACAGGGTCCAGAGCATTAGATTGTGTGTAAAAGGTGTGAATCAGTAAATATCAGGATGAACAAAGAGAATGTGACACACAACATGGACCCCACACTTCATGCCACAGAGATATCGCCTACTTAAACCTGTTATGAGTCCTTTGGCAGTCATAGGGCAAGAAAAAATATTGAAAGTATGTTTTTCAAGCATAAGCATTTGAACTTCTTTGGGAAACTCATTAAATACACTTGTAGGAGAATAGGAGGTATGAAAGTGTTACTCATCCCACTTCTGGCCAGTACTAACCAGCAGCCTGGGAAAGAGGTGATGTGAGCAATTCACAGTAGGGAATTGTGTTCTTCCGATCTGGAAAATTTGCCTCTGGAGTAGGTAAGTCTCCAGAGTGATTTTCCAATAGCAGCCTTTGAAGGAAGAGTAGCTCCCTTGAAGGAGATGAGGTCATTGAATCAGAAAAGAGCTGGGTACATCTGACCTGAAAGTGAACTTAGATTAGCAAGTGAGACTATAGATTAGATCACCTCTCTGAGAGCCAACCAGGAAGTCTCCATTGGAAAAATGAAGATATGATATTATGATTATAAGGCCAAGATATTAATTGGCCTTTATATTTATTCCAAGAGAATCCCAACAAAAACATGGTATTGTCCCAAGAAGTCATAATTCTGGGATGGTTGGTGGATACAGGTGTGTGTTGTAGGCGTGTTTTACAAAATCCTCTGTGATTGTCTTTTTATTCAAACATACTCGCTCACTTCCCTATTGAAGGAATCCTACTGTGAGTCCTTTTGCAAAGAATAGAAACTTTTGGCAAGGAGAGAATTATCAGCCAATTGACTTTTTCAAGTATAATATTTGTTTAAGGTGTGGTATACACTAATGAGCAGTGAGAAGCCCTCTACGCAGACAGATTTAGTCAATAAATAATCTATATGAATACCGACTACACGTAAGTCATAGTGTTTGATTTGCAAAGTACAAAAGAATGAATCAGACAGCACCTCTCATTGAGCTCACAGTTTAATGTGGAAGATAGTCTTTGTGCAATTAATTGTGTGAAATGGAACATAATTTGAGTTGGCCTTTAAAGAATGAGTAAGATTGTTAATAAGTGAAAGAAGGAAGGAAGAGTATTCAAGGTAAAGCAAAAAATTGTACCAGCCAAGCCAAGTGATCTGACAGTCCATAGTATATTTTAAACTTGAGGGGTGGTGCAGTGTGGCTAGAGTATAAAATTCTGCAATGGTGAGTGTGAAGGCAAGGGTGTTTCCATTTTGATGAGTCACTGTTACTTTCCTTTATCGCATAGATATCAGAGGATCATTAAGTGTCCTTGAGCCTACGAATGGTATCCTTAGATTTGTGCTTTAAAAAGAATTAAATGGCAGTGTGGTGGATGGATTACAAGTTAGGGTGTGTGTAAACAGAGTGAATGAAGTATTTATTAATTGGGTAATGTACATGAAAACATCAAGTAAATGTATAAAGAACCAAATTAAGTGTAAATTGCTATTATTATTATATGGTCCAGGAGAGAACTGATGAGCACCTAAACCATGGAAGTGTCAAAGGCAGTGGAAAACAGCAAATATTTGATACATTTTAGAGGTAACAAGAATAATTTAAAAAGTGAGTATTTGCTGGGCTGCCTGGCTGGCTCAGTCAGGAGAGCCTGTGCCTCTTGATCACTGAGTCATGACTTCAAGCCCAATGTTGGGTGTAGAGATTATTAAATATATAACTAAATAAAACTTTTTTAAAAAGTGAGCACTTGTTGAGCATTTACTATGTTCCATATTCTAAGTGCATTGCATGCATTAATTTAATCCTCACAATTCTTTAAGAAGGGTCAACCATTTTAAAAACTTGGAAACTGAGTAAAGAGGTTAAGTAACTTGCCCTGATCTCACAACTGGTAAGTGATGAAGTCAGGAAGGAGATTCAGGCAGACTCTGGCTCTAGATATACCACAGGGTATATCTACACTGGGAAGTGATGAATTTTAGGTAGTGATTGAGGCATAAGAGAAGTAAAAAATGACCTATAGTTTGGCTGCTCTCTGAGTATCTTCCGTAAATGCTAGTTTCTCACAATGTTAATAGGTGTTATGCATGAAAGGGGTCCAAGATCAAATAAAATATTGAGATAAACAAAATGAGCTGTTTTCTACTGAAGGAGAACCAAGATCCTTAAGAACTTTAATTTTCATTGAGAACCTCTAAGAAATTATGATATAGTATGTCGAATTTATAAAATGTACTTGACCAAAATCTTTTAATTTAGGCTTTTGGGGGATTAGTGTTCCTGGAACACAATCTGGCAAATACTGATGTGGAGGTCCTACCTTTGTTACCAGATGTAGGAACATTGAGTACTGTGGATAAAATGGTAAAGTGGTTTGGGCATATTGAGTACCAGATGCCTGATGAGGAGAAGCATAATGGAATATTGCAGATTTAGGTCTTGAGAGACAGGTCAGAATTGGAGATACAGACCTTTGATTCCCTCATATGTGGGTGACAATGAAGACATGAGTTAGTGGCAACAGCTGAGCTCAGTAAGGGAAGAGCAAAAGAGAGTAAGACTAAGGAAGATACTTTGGGTGCTGGTCACATGCAATGTCAGTTTGTGCAGGATTCAGCTGAAATTTAGTTGATATTTAAATTTGATAGTATTTTCTTAAATTATTTCTAATCGTGAATGGTCTATTTAATTTTAGTTTTTTCTGCTATAAAATTTAAGCCATAGATATTCTTCTAATAACCATATTCTCTCGGTACAACTGACCCAGTAGGAGCATGAATTTCTGAATTTATAAAAACATTAACCTGGTTGGGGTGCACAGGTGGCTCAGTCAGATAAATGTCCAACTCTTGATCTTTCTTGGCTCAGGTCATGATCTTGTGGTTCTTGGGTTCGAGCCCCAGATCGGGCTCTGTGCTGTTGGTGTGGAGCCTGCTTGGGATTCCGTCTCTCCTTCTCTCTGCCCCTCACCTGCTATTCTCTCTACCCCCTCCCAAAATAAATAAATAAACTTAAAAAACAAACAAACATTAAACTGGTTGATCTCTCTCACCTTGGGAGAGATGGTCTTTAATTCAAATACAAAGTAACTCAGCCATAAGTTCAATGATATGGAGCTATAGTTAGTGTTCCACGTGTCCCTTGTCTCCATGACAGCCTTATATAAATTTAAGGAAATACTATTATTTCCTAAATTTGAGCACAGCCTTGAATTTTAAACAAGATCTCCTATTAATGTAATCCATGGTAACAGAGATTCTCTCAAACCAAATAGTTCCAGGAGAATCTATTTTAGCAGCAACATCTGTGAACCATTCCAAGGGCTTGCAATAAAAAAATAAAATCATATAATATCCGACCAGAAACAACAAAAGCCAAATTGGATTCTTCCTTGGAAAATGAACTTCAAATTATGTTTTAAACCTACAGACTTTTAAGGGAAAGTTTAAAGAAAATCATACTTAATTCATTTAAAAACAAGTAGCTTTAGGCAAATACACTATTGAATCCTTAATTTCAACATATTAGGGACATGTTCACAGTGTCAAGGCCAATGTTAACATGAAAAGAGATAGAATTAAGGAGAGAGGAACTGAGCTTAGTTTTGTTTTGTTTTTATTCCCCCTAAACCTTCCTCAGTTCATTTCATGGACTTTTGCTATGTGAATATACTCATAGCACAACTTTTGGTCCTGCACTGTCTCTACTCAAAAAGTCTTTATGGTTCTGGGCCACCTGGGTGGCTTAGTCGGTTAAGCGTCCGACTTTCGCTCAGGTCATGATCTCGCGGTTCGTGGGTTCGAGCCCCGCGTCGGGCTCTGTGCTGACTGCCAGCTCAGAGCCTGGAGCCTGTTTCAGTCTGTGACTCCCTCTCTCTCTGACCCTCCCCTGCTCACGCTGTCTCTCTCTCTTTCCTAGAAATAAATAAAATATTAAAAAAAAAATTTTTTTTTAATCTTTATGGTTCTACATCCTATAGGTAATGAGGCCCATATCCCTTTAGACTGACATCTAGGATCTGGTGGCCCAACCCTTTATGTGGCTTTCTGGTCTAATCTCCTATTGCCCTACTTCTTGCCTAAAAGATTCCAGGAACTCTATTGCGCGTTTACCGTATCCAAACTCCACATTCTTCCTTTTGTTTTCTGTGCTTATGTTGTTCCCCCTTCTAAGTTACTTTTCTCACTTGCCAACTCCAGCTAGAGGTAAATCTCTATTTTTTAACTTGCCTATCTTAATTCATACAGAGTTCCTAACACACTTAACCACTTCCTAACTTACATTCCTGCGATATAGGAAGGCCACACCGTGTGATGATAGAATTCATGCAGCCTTGGGGACCAGCCACATGCCTGCTTTAAATAAATAAATCTCTGTGTCTTATTAGCTATGTGGCCTTTGGCAATTCTCTTGACGTGGCTGATCCTCAATTTTCTTATCTGTAAAATGGAGGTGAAATGTCGCGTGTAGGACTCTTCAGTACTCTGGCACACAGACATAAATATATATTAATTCCATTTTCAATAGATCTTAATCCTATTTTGGCTTTCCAAGTGGTTATATGTCAAGTCCACTAAAAGACTATAGATAGAACCTTACTTCATTAGGCTGTTAAAAGAATAAAAGAGATAATGTATATAAACAACATGGCACAGAGTAATAAATGACAGATTTATTATTATTATTATTTAGTTATGTAAGCTTTAGTAAGTAGTGGCTTATGTGAAATTCATCTTTGAATTTCTGCCAGTGCTTAGCAAACAGTTGG
This sequence comes from Hyaena hyaena, assembly GCF_003009895.1. Taxonomy (NCBI): domain Eukaryota; kingdom Metazoa; phylum Chordata; class Mammalia; order Carnivora; family Hyaenidae; genus Hyaena; species Hyaena hyaena. Next base: position 1,378,917 of record NW_024080799.1, on the reverse strand, counting down.
TGCTCAACTATTATTCATGGAATGTATATTTCCATATTGTTGGGACCAGGTCTGTAAAGTAAGAAATAATGATTTAGGCAAACCCAGAGATTTAGAAATAGGTCTTATTTCTAAAAGATTCTATTTGTAAAAGAATTCAGGGGCGCACGGGTGGCTCAGTCAGTTGAGTGTCTGTCTCTTGATTTTGGCTGTGGTCATGATCTTATAGTTCATGGGTTTGAGCCCTGCATTGGGCCCTACGCTGACAACACTTGTGATTCTCTCTCTCCCTCTCTCTCTGACCCTCTCCCTGCTCACATACACTCTCTTTCTCTCTCACACAAAGTAAGTAAATAAAAATATTTTAAAAGAAGAGCACTCACGTGAATTAATATTTGATTAAATTTAGTGCTGCATTCAATACCCTTTAAAAGCATAAAGAACAGAGCTCACAAGAAAAACATTTTTAAAAAAAATTTGTCTTTTAAAATAATTGTGATTAAAACAACATAACATAAAATTTTCCATCTTAACTTTTTTTAAGTTTAAATTTTTTTAGCAATGTGTACACCGAACATGGGTTTCAAACTTACAACCCCACAATCAAGAGTCACAGGCTCTCAGAGCCAGTCAGGTACCCCCCTTTTAATCATTTTTGAAGCGTATTGTTCACTAGTATTAAGTATATACACCTTGTTGAGGACAGATCTCCAGAATTTTTACTTCTTGCAAATCTGAAACTTTATACCTGTAAAACGACAGCTGACCTTGACACCCTGTCCCTCGCCCCTGGTAACCACCATTCTACTGTCTCTCTGGAAGGAGAAAACAATTTTAAAAAGGAAAGAAAAGAGAATTCTATCATTAGTACCTCACCCGGTGATTTTCAGAGGAAGTGAAGGAAGAAAAACAAAGAAAAATAATGAAACAGAGAGATGTCTCTAGCATAGTGAGCCTGTCACATGCTAAGTTAAGAGGACTAAAACCTGGCACGGGCTACTCCTTGGCTGAGAAGCCAGGGATGAATGTCAAGTCCTGTCTGAGAAGCAAGAGGTGGGGTAGTGCAGGAAGGCCAAAATCAGTTTCTGCACATTAGAACAGAGAGAGGCCAAGGGCAGAAGTAGAAGAGGTACCAGAACTATAGTCTGAGGGCAAACATGAGACACCAATGAGAAGACGGGCAGGAAATGGGGAGGAGAGATGGAGAAGAACAGAGCAATAAATAAACTTAATTGCTGTGGCTGGGTCTGTCTTGGGCATCTTTTAAAAGAACAAACATGGGTCTCTAGGGCAAGGTTGTGAGAGCCTTAAGGCACATGCTTCAGGCTGGCTGAGGGAAGGACCAAGTGAGAGAGGGGCTCTTTCCCACCACTGCACCCTGGCCAATTGGTCCTTCTAAGAACTGAGGCTCATAAGTTAGGTACCTGACTTCACCAGCATAAACACTTATTTTTGGAGGAGTGGGAGAGAAGCATTGAAAAAAAACCAATAACCCAGATTTGTCTGGGTCACACCCACTTTCAGATGGGTCTACTGGGGAGGGATGGTGCTTAAGGAAACTAAGAAAAAACCCCAAAACTTCTAAACTTAAAGTCATGAGTCCTGGCTATTTCTTTTTTCTAGCTCCACCTAGTCTTTTTATATATGACCTTTGGCTAGTCCAATCTTCTTGCTTTTGGCTCCCCTGGGACCGATATCCTCATAACTTTCAAGGACTTTGCGTGTCAAGTTGGTTCGCTGAATGAAACCAGATATTTTCTTGTTGTTGTAGGGTGATTTTTTTAGTGTTTTCATTCTCAAAATTGTTCCATGATCACATTAAAAGTTAACATTCAATGGTTTACATATCTGAAAATTAAGGTTAACCCCAAAGAATAAAACAAAATGTACTTTAATAAATGATTTAGCTGCTTTAAACAAATCAATTCCTTGGTCATGAAATACTGAAGGACAAACTTCCTTCTTTATTCATGACTAACTTCCTTAGAATTCCATGAGAGACTGTGGGCTAAGAGGAAGGAAGAGATCCGGATGGGACCACAGCCTCAGAAGACAGATGAAAATGCCCCCATTCATTGAGCAGTGAATGAGCAATGCAAACCCAATGATGAATAGACACATATACTCCTCTTGTTCTTGGACCTTGCAGTCGAATGTGCAATGAGGAAGCTTATATTCAAATGCGAAATAAATTATTACACCAGTAATCTAGAAAAGAAACAAAATGGTGACACCTCGTGAGAAGCTCTAGGAAAATAATAAACAGCGACAGTGATATACAAGAAGGAAAAAAATCTTTAGAGAAGAAATACCCCAGAATGGAGAACCAGGTTCTTTTAAAGTGAGCAAACATGTGTACAATGACTTGTTACATTTCAATACCCACCTTCTGGGTTTTGTCCATAATCAGCCAGCATGGTGCTCACACTGGGTAGTCTCTGAATCAAGGAAGGGGATTGACTAAAATGACCTTCCCACTCTTCTGCCTTAACCCCTCCACTTCCTCCCTGCTTGCCTAGAGTCCTCACTTCCGTGTTCCCCTGCGCCTTATTTTCTACTGCTGCTATAACAATTTACCACAAATTTATGGCCTAAGACAATGAATTTATTACTTTATAGTTCTATAACACCAAATTCCAGCATGAGTCTCACTGAGGTAAACTCAAGGTATCAACATAGTTACATCCCTTCTGGAGCTTCTAGGAGAAAGTCAATGTATTTGCCTTTCTGGCTTCTAGAGGCCCCACACGTTCCTTGATTCCTCCTTCTTCAAGGCCGATATAGCATCTCTCTGACCCCCAAGTCGGTTGTCACATGTCTTTCTCTGATCACAGCTGAGAAAGGTTCTCTGTTTGTTTGTTTTTTAATTTGTAAATGTTTATTCATCTGAGAGACAGACAGAACACTAGTGGGGGCGGGGCAGAGACAGAGAGGGAGGCACAGATTCAGAAACCGGCTCCAGGCTCTGAGCTGTCAGCACAGCGCCTGATGCGGGGCTCGAACCCACGACCTATGAGATCATGACCTGAGCTGAAGTCGGACGCCCAACTGACTGAACCACCCAGGTGTCCCAGGTTTTCTGTTTTTAAAGAACTGGTATGGTTACATTGGGCTCGCCTGCGTAGTCCCAGATAATCTCCCCATCTCAAAGTCCTTACCTTAATCACATCTGCAAAATCACTTTTGCCGTGTGAGTGCGGTAACAAGTTCACAACTTCTGGGGATTAGGACCATCTTTTAGAGCTACTCACAGAGGTAACTAGAGTTTTCAGGCTCCTTATAGAAGAATTAAAGGCTGTCTTCCCTGATAAAACTCATTCCCTCTGCTGATGGCTAAGGGAATTATGGAGAAAGTGGAGAAATAAACAGATTCACACACTAAGACTGTAGTAGTTGACAGAGTCTATCGTTTCTTCTGGCCTTGGATTATAAACCTTAAAAAATTGTAAACAGATCAAGTTCTGGATGTTTTAAGGCTAGGAATATATACTTCTTGATTTCAACTAGATTATTTCTCTTGGGAGTAGAATTATCTCATAATGGGGACTAAGGAGGGAGACAAAAAACTGTAGACTTCTCTCTGCCATAGGGAAGGAGCACGAACTGCTTTGCTTTCCTTTCCTTATGCAGTCAATTTTGTTTGGAGCCAAGATCCATGCAACCTTGGGAAGGGTGCGGCCTTAGCATTGAAATGACTCGTTAGCATCTAAATGACTAGAGCCAAGGCACCCCTGAGGAGGAGATCAAAATAAGAAAACTGCATGAAATGAAAATACCTGTTTTAACTTTGCCTGGTGTTGGGTTCATCAACTTTACAGATGCTCTGATATTTAATAATCGTGTTGTAAAAGAAGCAGGAATATCTGGCTCACCCTGTAAAGCAGCTGAGAGCAATTTTCTATGACACTCCATGTGTTTTCCTCAATTCCAGTTTCCATAAGATTATATGGAAAGGTAGTACCTTTTGGCCCACATCAGGAGCAGTCTACAACCCATTTCGGCACCTCAGGGCTTAGCTGTTAGTATGTGCACAATAAATATTGGTGGAATAAATGAATGCTTCTTGTCTAGGTGACCATATAATCATATAAGAAGCTGTGTGGCAGCAACTATCATTTTTTGAATACCTACTTACTGTACAAGGTCAGCTTTCACAAATGTTCTAGGTTTCTCTTTGATCTTCCCCGCATTCTATGAGCTTGGGTTATTGTCCCTGTAAAGTCAGGGACTTTAAGAAACTTGCCCAGGATTATGCAGATGAGAAGCAAAAGAGCCAAGACTCTAAACCCTTTGTTCATTGTGACTCTGTACTGCTCTCCTCTTCCTGACCATCCTGGTCCAGTGAGAAACCCAGGATCAGCACTGGCCTACAAATCTCCAGTCTCAGCCCCATGATAATGGGGTGCAGAGGACACAGCTAAGGGCCAGAAATGGTTCTGAGCATAATTGTGAGCAATATTGTTTTTGGAATCCACCAACACCTCACACTGTCTCTACGCTTAATAATTTTAATAGTGCTGTGACGATTATGTGTGGTGTTCAGTATGGATCAATTCTTTTTTGGGGGCAACTTTGATTGTTCTTTTTATGGCTACGTGGTCTATTCATTTTTGCTCACGTGTATCAGCCCCAAACACAAAAAAACTAAGTAAACACTTCAGGAGCGAATCAATGGCAAGGCTTTATAGCCAGGTCCTGGCTGGGTTTTTAGAGGTTCTACACTGTACCCTGCTGCAGCCTCCAACCCCCTGTTCTATATAATTCAGTATGGTTTTAATCCCTAAACTATAATAGAACAGAAAAAATAATCCTCCCAAATTCTGATTCTTGGGTGTCTATTTTGAAGTTCTTTTTGAAATATTATTTAAAATTTTTTTATAGTTTATTTATTTTTGAGACAGAGAGAGATAGTATATGAGCAGCTGAGGGGCAAGAGAGAGAGGGAGACACAGAATCTGAAACAGGGTCCAGGCTCTGAGCTGCCAGCAGAGAACCTGATGCGGAGCTTGAACCCACGAACCACCAGATCATGACCTGAGCCAAAGCCGGACGCTTAACCGACTGAGCCACCCAGGCGTCCCTGAAATACTACTTTAAAAAATAGTTTTCGTGCTTCTGCTTTGCTATTGTTCTTAACATGTGCTAACAATGTCAACCACATAACCTAGCATTAGGCTCTGCTGTTAAATCTCTGCATCTTTTTAGTTCACCACAGGAGAACTGGGAGAAACATGGAGGTCAAGTAAACTGGGAAAATCCAGAAACATTTTTCGATCACTTGGGGTTTCTTCATTATTTCTTTTCCTGTTCATAGCATTTCTTCATGTTTTTTCTTAGAGAGGCTAGGTTTGTAGAATGTCACAACAGATCATTTTCCTTTATGTTTTGAGTATTTTCTCAAACTAGGTGGAAAATTGTCCCTTGAGGATCTATATGCTGTTTTCCCCCTTGGATTTTCCATCAGTACACTTGTAATAATTCTTTTTCCATACAGTTTTTATGATGAATAGCCAGTTCGTGAAAAACTACCAAGTGGCTTGCAAATGCAAATGGCCATTCAAATGCCAAGAAATAATTCAGTCATGCTAATCTTTTATGTGTAAATTTTTTCATTTGTTGCAAAAGTGGAAATATGCCATCATTTGAGACCCTTTCAGTTATGTACTTAGGGATCCCAGGAGGACACATTGGATGGAAACCAATATTTGTTTATATAAGCACTTTCTGAGATTCTCTTAGTCACCAATAGCTGTGTTAGGTAGTGAGGATACAAAGATGAATGATTCCCCAAATTGATCAGCCAGAACATTGTTCCCCTTTGAAATGCAGGCTAACTATTGGCCTTTAATTTCTTGAGTCACACATAAATAGTTATAATTTTCATAAGCACACACGAGTATCTAAATGTTCGTGAAATAGTCTTGTTAGTAACTGAGGTATAGTAGAGCTCTGGTGAGAGTTTCTGGATTCCTAGCTAAGCCAATATTGAACTATAACATAATAAAAAACATAGCTGTAAAAACTGCACTGGGCAAATTCATGATAATGAATCTCTATGGTATTATCTGAAACATTATCTGCCTACACAAAAGAGAAAATAAATACATTTGCCAAGAGAGGAGGAGGCTGGGAAGTCCACGGAGCACAGACCCTCATCTGGATGATGTTTCTGTTTTATTAATGTGCATCGGTTTTGTTGGGAGCCTTGCGAGTTCTTGTTAGAATGGTGGCCTGTATGTTGCCGTGAGATGATAAGTAGAAACATTTCAGAAGAATGCTCAAAGGGGTGAGGGACTAGGGTCGAGGAAGAAGGGAACACGGAGAAATTAGGGGACTTATGAGGACATACCCAGACGCTGAAGAAAATAAGATAAGGAGAGGTAGCGGAGGACAGAAAGAGAGCAAATGGGGATAAGGAGAGAGACATACAGGAAAGGAAAGATAGAGAATAATGAAATAGAGTGGAAATGACAGGAGAGATGTATAAATAAGAAGGAGAGAGAAAGGAGGGGTAGATAGAGGAAAAAGAGAGAAAGGAAAGATGTTTAGCAGCAGAAGAAAGAGGGTTCATGGAGAAAGACAGAGGGAAAATCTCCCAACACTCTCCCTCTGTGTTCAATCCTGGTATCCAATGTCTGTTGCTGCCACAGTCCATGGACAAAACTAGTCAGGGACCTATTCATAAGGGCCGAGCCCCAGTTCTGAGCAAGAAGAGACTCTCAATTGTGTCTATGAGCCTAGCAGAAAACCTCCACCCCACCAGCTACCCAGGAAGCCCTGCTGCCATCTTACCCTTGACCCATGGCTTTGTATGGGAGGCTAAATGAATGGGATGGGGTTCTTGATGCTAATGTGGTTGAGGCTGACATGGACCATTCCTGCCCAGAAACTCCTCTGCTCCTCACCAGGTGGAAAACCAGCTCCTCACAGAGAAGTGAATCATCTTCAGCTTCTGTGACTACCCAACAGGGCAAAACAAAACGAGTCTCTCCCTTACTTTGAGGGCAGGGGTGAAGCAAGTATGCAGGACATCAGTGTAGGAACGTGAGCAGAAGCAATGGGAACTTTATAATCCTATCAGCCACTAAAACTCTTCCCTGACTAATAAAAACCACTCAATGGTAACTTTGCCTGAAGAGTGTTGCATACTGTCTTTAGGCTGTACATCATACTATCAGTATTTGTGAAATGATGTTACCAGCAAGGTCAGCTGTTGAGGGGAAAAAAGTGCCCTTAATTTTTCAGTACCTACTTAGAAATGGACACAGTTTAATGTGGCTTCTGTTAATACTATTTTAAATATAAAAAAAAGAACAAAGTAAATGTTTGGCACTGGTTGTTTCTAAGGTAATGAATCACATAGTGGCTATGCTTTGCATAATGTTATGACTGCCTTATGAGAGAATTGACATCACTTTTAATATTGATTCTTCTTACTTCTTAACACGATAGATCTTTCCATGTAGTTAGAGCTTCTTTAAGATCTTCCAGTCATTTTGTAATACTTTCTAAAAAGTATCTATGTTGTGATACCTAGATTTATTCCTAGGTATTTTGTTCTTCTTTTTAATCTCTTCCCTCTCTCTGTATTGTGCTGGATGACTTCCAGCTTAAAATGGTAACAGTGGGCCTCATTTTCTTGTTCTATATTGCCATATTTTGAAGTAGTGTTTTAAATTTTCCCTAAATTGAACTTTTGTTATAGTTTTTTTTTGAAGGACAGACAAAAGAGGCAATCACTCATTACTAGTTTGCTAGGAGTATTTATCAAATCAAAAGTAGCTAAAATTTATCTTTTTTTTGTATCTAATAAGATAATCATGTAACTTTCAGGGTATTTTATTTTATCTGTTAAGGTGATGAAATGTGGTGAATACAGGCATTGCTAGATTTTTGCTTACTCTATTTAAAAGAAAGTTTACATTTATGAAGACAAAGGAGATCAATGTACATATATATGTATATATATATATATATATATGTTTCCTCATATACTTTTTACTTGCTAAATGGTTAAGTTCCACATGAACCCATATAAAGAACAGGGGGGGCCTACTCTCTGTTAGTGTTTCTGGAACAGTCTGTTGTGACAGGGATGATCTGATTCATGACTGTTTTTGTAGGACTTGAAAAATGGTCTGGATAGTATTTGGGGTGTGTGTGTGTGTGTGTGTGTGTGTGTGTGTGTGTGTGTGTTGAGGGGTATACTATTTAGATGTATTATTTTTTCTTGAATCAGTTTTGGTAAGTTATTTGTTTTCCAGGAAATCATCCATTCATTAGAATATGTAGATTAATAGCACAAAATTCTTGATAGCATTTTAAATTCTCTATATAGGCTGTATCTGCAGATATGCCCCCACCATTTTTACCTTCAACATTCTTACTTCTTCTTTAATTCTTGAGAAGTCTCATCAAAAATCTGTTTCTTTATTTGTGTTTCAATGAATAAGCTATTGATTCAGTTGTTTTTCTCTAAAGTGCTAAACATATTTTAGGTAATTTCTGTTCTCTAGGTTTTTTTTATTCCTTTTTTTCTTTGGGTTTACTTATTTGGATTTTTTCTGACGTCTTGAGTTGGCCACTTAACTCATTAATTCTCATTCTAATATACACTTAAAACTAAAATTTTCTTTCATTACTGCTTTGGTTTATTACAACAAATTTTAACATGTAATTTATAAAATATTTCTCTTCTAAGTATGTTCTAATTGACATTATAATTCCCTATATTTATGTTATATGAATTAATTTCCAAATGTATGGGATTTTTCATATATATATAATAAATGTTTATATATACATAAATGTTTATTTGGATAGAGAGAGAAGAAGCAAGAGTATGAGCAGGGGAGGAGCAGACAGAGAGGGAGGGAAAATCCCAAGCAGCCTCACACCATCAGCACAGAGTCCAACATGGGGCTCGATCCCATGAACCATGAGATCATGACCTGTGCCAAAACCAAGAAGAGTCAGACACCTGACTGGGCCACCGAGGTGACCCTCAGATATATTTTTATTAACTATGTATAATTTAATTGTGTTATAATTGTGTTTCTGGGTGACAGAAAACATTGTCACTCAGAGCATGGCATGTCATGATTTCCAACACGGATGAGGCTGAAATGCTGGCTGTAGTGTCTGTTTGGTTTTAGCCCAAGCATTATACATCTGTTCTATTCCTGAAAGGAAAGGGAAGAATCCTGTATTCTTCTAGGGAAGTGGTCAAGAGCTAAGGAGGTTAAACAAAATGGCAAGTCCCTCTGTAGAAAAATTACTCCATTAGGTCACCTTCTATGTATCCCCTGTGCCCTTTCTCTTCCCACACTGATCCTGAGCCCTCGCTCATCAGGGCCAGCCACTAATGGCTCACAGTTTTTTATTTTTTAATTTATTTTTATTTTAATTAATTTATTTTTTACTGGATCCATCCATACTTAATCACAACTGCTCAGTTTTTTAAACATTCACCTTTCTACCCTAACTTCAAAGTGGCAAAAGCTCTAGGATATCTTTCACCCAGATGAAGAGCTGATTTTCCATTTTAAATGAACAGAAGAAATTCTCCTTTAGGCTGTACATCACGTTCTCAGTGTCTCCCTGGGCTCAGTTGGTAAGGGGAAAAAATGCCCTCAATTTTTCAGTAACTGCTTAAAAATGGACATAACTTGATTTGTAGGCAATAAAATGCAGAAGACCCCAAAGAAGGACCACTTAGCTTTGAAAAAAACAAAAGTCTATTTATATTTCCTCTCCACATCAAGGGAACATTCTACAGTCTTGAGGAATTTAAAAGAAAATTACCAAAGTTTTTGTTTGTTTTGTTTTGTTTTAGTGCTGGAAGTAATTTTAGAGGTCACTCAAGACTGGTTTAACAAATAAGGAAACTGAGTCCTAGAAGTGAATAGGTATTCGTCTGTGATCCCATCCCTTCTCCTGGCAAAAGCTGGCAATGGAATCCAGGGTTTTGCCTCCCTTACCACACTGCCTTATTGGAGTGCTCTTCATAAAGCTTCTAACTAAAGACGTAAAGATTTCTTTTTTCCACAGCTCAACATTTAGCTTGTAAATATCCTGATGAGCTACAAAACTTGGCAGGGTTGCAAATCCTACAAAAGAGTAGGAGGTGGGAATTTTCCATACTTCTTGGATTATCAAAGGCTGAAATTAATGACATATGCCATTGCTAGAAATCCTCAGATCCTGTCAATGTGATGTTAAATGTTTCCATTTTTTTTTTGCTGGAACACAAAGAAGCCTTCTTTATTCAGTAGGAGCAAATATCAGATATTGTGTGAGGTCAACACATGGGCCCTCAACAGCCAATATTGATGAGATTGAAGGCTATGAAAAGAACATCCAATAATGAAAAAAATTCAACAAAACCTACAAATTAGAGTGTATGCTGAGGGAGGCAAAGGAAATATCAAGCCTGATTATTCTTATTCATTTAAGACCATCTTTTCAAACATGACACAACCCTGTAGGATCTTCCGCTCCAGCTGTTTAGTTCACAGCTTTTTTGCTGGGCTATAGCTGGACCATAGCCTGTCAGTGGGAAGAAGAGAAGCTGGAGGTCAAGCTAGAGGGTGGGCTGTATCAGGCCTTGTACATTGCACTAAGAGCATTTGAGAGCCATTAAGCAATGAGAAGCCAATAATGGGTTATAAGTTAGAGAAGTAATTAAGTTAGATTTGACTTTTAAAATAATCACTCTGGATGAAGTGTGGATAATCATTTAGTGGTATGAAAGTATAGAGGCAGAAAAAAAAACAGTTGAAAATATTAAAATTTTCCAAAATAAAAAGGAGCTAAGGATCTGAACTGAGGCATAGACGTGATGGTGGGGTGGTGTAGACAGATTTGGGAAATGCGAAGAAGGTAAAGTTTTGAACGTGAGCAGTGGAAGGAAGAGATGGGTCTAAGAAACCCAAGTTCAACCTTGGATTACTTGGTGGATGGATATATTATTCACCAAGCCAAGAAAGATAGTTGAGGCATTATAGGAAGGAAATAAAGGGTTTATTTTCAGTATGTTGAGCTTTACTTACCTTAGCATGCATGATAGAGAAGAAACCCAGCCTGGAGATTAGTATTTGAGCATGCTGAGCACAAAAGTAGGCTACATGAGGGAAAGGATGAGAGTGTGCTGAGGGAACAGAGCCCAGGACAGAGCTCTAGCAAACAATAACACTGAAGAGAACAGAGGGGAACATCCACTATAGGAAATCAAAAAGTCAGAAAGGTAAGGGGAGAAAGAAAGTTACAGTATTCTAGAAAACAGATCAAGAGAGAATTTCAGAAAGAGTTGTATGAAACACCTCAGAGAAGCCCAGTGACATGGGTACTGAAGACTGAGGCCTGAGATGCTGGGCTAAGGAACTAGCATGTCCCTAAACAGAGAGTTTGGGTAGGTAGTTCAAGAGCAGAGTTGGTGAGAGTAATAAACTTAATGAAGGTGGTGAGAGCAATAAGCTAAAAGGGGCAAGGAAAAAAATTGTCAGGGAACCCTGAACTCATGTTGAAGACCACAGATTCATACTGGCAAGAAGAAAAAGAAATTGAATATAGTTGACATATAAAGTAAGGAGTGTGTGTGTGGGAGAGAGAGAGAGACAGAGATGGAGAGAAAGAAGGAGAGAGAAAAAGGGATTTCCTGTCCCAAGACCATATTCATCCTTGTAATATGTGGAATAATTGTTTTTATCAGATCGTGTGTCTCTTTCCATGGACTGAGATGAATAAACACTAACAAATTACAAACAAATTCTTAACTTTTTCATAAATAAAATTAAAAAGTAAATATAAATACAATTAAAAATAAAATTTTCTTTTATTATTGTCTGATTAGTTACCAAAATCACTATTATCTCAACACTGAACATGTAAAAATATAATAAAAAGTCTATTGAGTGAACTGAGAAACATGTTAACCCTATCAGCGACTCAGTTATAAACCATTTCCCACTTTGGGTTGCTCCATAGACAACAAAAGTTATCTAATGAATATTGCAGTTCATCTACAGTCAGTTTCATAGAATGATCTTTCACTAACTTGAATCTTGGTGTTGTATCCCACCTAGATTTCCTGATCATTCTGTCTGAGTAGGAACCTCTCTTATGGGTAAGGGACAAAATGAAGCATGGAGGTCAGCTTATGCTACAAGCACTACTAAGTCGCGCTTGGGGAGGGAACGAGGGCTCTCTGTCCGTCCATGATATCTACTTCTCTTTTCTCTATCAGTTTTAATCTCTCACTTCTTCTGTCTGAATCTCCTCTTCCTCCTTTTCCCTTCGTTACTTTCCACTCATTCTTCTCTTTCAATTATATCTCTGCCTACCTGTTACATTTTGTGTGGCAAAAAGACACTCTGGACTTAGAGGCTAAATGATCTCATGGAATCACTATGATTCTTTCTCTTTGATAATGGCTTTCCTTCCTGAGATCTCATTGAGATTGACCTCCCAGTGAGAAATAAACATCTTTCTGTTTCAGGTATAACTTGAGAGTATGCAGCCTCCTTTTTACTGCTCTGCTCAGACAAGACTACTATACAGACCCCTCTCATGAGCACTCACCGCTTCATCCAATGAGTCTCCATCACTTTGAACATACAAAGATAACAGTGTGTGCACACAGAATGTCTATTCGGGGATCTATTTTGAGTTGGGAAGGATGTCTGTTGATGCTCATTACATCAAAAAGTCAAAGCTTTCTTATAAAGGAGAAACTCTCAAGCCATCAAAAAACATTGACCATAAATTAGAGTCTTGGCTCATATATAGTTCTGGCACATAGCAGACACTCAATAGATACTTGTGAAATAATTGAATCAATGATGATATTGGATCACTACTATTAGAAATACATATTAAATGAGGTACATATTAAATACATATTAAAGTTACTTTACAGAACATGTCAGGTCTTCAAAGTATGTATTTTATCCTTTCATATACTCTTAAGGAGAGCTGGATACTCTGGAATTACTTACTGCCTTCACTCCAAAGTAATTCTTTTTAGAAATGTTGAAGACATTAACTCAGTGTCTCAAACTTGTGTGTAGTTCATGGACTTTTCTGCAGTCTTTTACCCAAATAGGGGTGTAGCCTGGAATTTCAATTTATTACTCCTCAGCTGTGGCTCCCCTCTTACCTCTAACATGTAACCCCAAAGTCACATAAACTTATCATTTATCCCCAGGACACAACTTAGCGTGTGGTTGTTTGTGAATTGATCTGTAATAAGCCCACAGGAGCTCAGCGGTATGAAACTTGAAATAAATAACACACATGGCCAAGACTTGTCCACAAAATGAACTTCACCTCGCTATTTTCGTAAACCTCCAGCCCCCACCTGCTGACTGCAAATCTCTTTCAGCTTCGGGAGAGCCAGATGTTCTTCACCCCGTGTACTCAAAACCACCACTCTAAGCCCCAGGAAAGTGAAAAGGGAACATACTTTGCTGTCCACTGCCAAGGGCGCTCCACCAGGATCCAGAAGCCTGGGAATTCTACCCTGGGGAAAGAAAGCAGAGCTTCCCAGCCAGATTCACCTCCCACCACGGGAGGTTGTTTTTAATTGTTCTTTGAAGAGCCTTTCCAAGTTGTTTAAAGCCTTGTCCGCCCACGCAGGGCAGGTTTTGCTGGACTCCAGGGGCACTCATGGTTTCTTCCCTGCTCTCCATGGGCGGAGAACTTTGGGCAGTTTCCATTTTCCACTCTCTCTTCCTGGGACAGTACTTGACTGACTGCTGATACGGTGGTAATGTGGTGGTAACAGCTGAGCTCTTTTCCATGGCAAGCTTTGAGCAGCTTGCTTATTGTTTTCAAAATATCCCTGGGCAATTTGTGTAAATAACATCCTTTCTCATTTTTTTATTAGTAGTGAGCATGCTTTAAACAGCTTTTGAGCAAGCATGTCCATTTAAGTTGGTGAAATATCAACCAAATGAGCCATTCTGACACCAAGTGGTGACTGGCCCAGGAAACTATCTTTTCTCACCCCTTTATTTAAATTCAATCATAATTCAAAAGCTGGAACCTATACCTCACACTGTGGTATGAACTTACCATGAGTTGATGCATTTAATCTCTCAACAATCCTATGATACTGTTACTTATCCCCACTTTCCAGTTAGGGAAACTGACATTCACATACATAGAAAATGGCAAGACTATCCAAATCCAAGGCCTGTGGTCTTTACCCATATGTTCTATATCTTTCCAGAATTCTACAGTAGAGCATAGAGGAGTCCCATAGGAGCATCATCCATAGGTTTGAATGATGCAAAAATGCTCCATTTAACAGAAGTGATGAATCACTAAATTCTACTCCAAAACCAATATTACACATATGTTGACTAACTATAATTTAAATAAAAACTTGGAAAAAATGTTCCATTTACTCAGATTTCCAGTTGATTTTGAACTTTATGTAAATTGTCATTGAAGACAAAAATTGGTTTGACTTCAGGAGAAAACCTATTTATTAGTTTACTTTGACTTTGATTTTGAAATAATTCCAGACTCATAAAAAAAAGTGGCAAAAACAGTACACAAAGTTCCTGTGTACTTTCTCCCAAAAGTGAACATCTTATATAAGCACAGTACAATTAGCAAAATCAGGAAATTACTTAACATTGACATTAGGTAATCTACAGATCTTATTTAAGTTTCACAAATTGTCCTACTAATGTTCTTTTTCAGGTCCAAGATCCAGGTTGCCAAATAGCATTTAGTTATTATGGTTCTTTAGTCTCCCACAACCTGGAACAGTTCTTCAGTCTTTCTTTGCCTTTTATGATCTTGACACTTTCGTATCATATGGGCTAATCTGGTAGAATGACCCTCAACTTGAGTGTGTCTGATATTTAGTCATGATTCAGCTTCATATTTAGGGCAAGAATCCTATGTAAGTGATGTATCTTATGTCAGCAAGTGCATGATATTGATTTGTCTCATTATGGGTGATGTTAACCTTGATCACTTGGCTAAAATGGTAACTGCCATATGTCTTCACAGTTAAGTTAGTATTTTCCCTTTTGCAATTATGAAGTATCTCTTCTTTAAATTTAAACTTTCTTGCACTCCTTTATGGTTATATCACTTAATCTCTTTGGGCCCCAGTGTCCTCAGGTATTAAAAGGATTAATAGTCACTGTTCTACATATCCATCAGATACGTATGCGCTGTGAGGCACAAACAAAATAATGAGAGTGCTTTGTCAATTATGAAGAGGAATATAAATGCAGAAAACTATAATATTGAATCAACTATATGAGAAGCCACAAGTTGACAAATTACCCAGCATTCTTATTAAATCTATTCTTTCAGACTTCCACTGAAATCATTCAAAAGGAAAATTTAGGAATTAGTCTGCAGTCAGCCATGCAAGAAAATTTCCGTACTATGACACTCTCATAGACCACCTAAAAGAGACCAAATCTTCTTTGAATTTTCTAGGGTTTCTGTTAATCCAGGGTTCTTTGGATCTCACATTTAAGTTAATAAACATAAGAGAGAAATCTCAATATGGGTTGTGATTTTAAAGTACCCTACCCAGTGTAGCCTTGTGATTTCCTTTTAATTTTACAGTAATAAGCATGTCCTGATTCATTAACAAAGGGATACAAAGCAGTCATATTCTTTCATTTTTCCGATGAGCATCCACATGACTTGTTAGTGGGAAGTCTGGCATCTCACTCTTGAGACCTCTCCCGGGAAACCTTCCCCTCCCACACACATATACAGACCCCTTTTAAGTTTAAGAAGCTCAAGGTTTACTCAGTCCCGTGGGGGAAAGAATTTGATCCCACATTACTGCTTTGCTTTTTTGCTACCACTGAATGCAAAGAACTAGTTGTTCAAAACTAGTCCTGCACGGTGCCACAAAAGCACATCCATCCTGCGAGACACCTCACACCTAAACCATAGAGTACACCATGTTCAAATGCTCAGCCTTTGTTCCAAAACCACAGTACTGTGCCATCAACACCTAGATCCTAAAGACATGCCAATTTCAGCCATTTTTTTTTTCTAAAATAGCCTTTGTCTAGTGTAGGCCAAGGGTAATAACCACCCCCGCCCATACCTCATTCTTTTTGGCATGTTTCTCTTTGAAGAATCTTGGTGTGCTTCCTGTATACTTTGGTCTACCCATACTGGTCCACCCAAAGAGATGAATGAGAAGGGCTGGGGTCCCTTTCTCTCAAAAGTCCCTAGGTTCCTTCTGCAATTTATCAGACTCGTCTTTAGTGACCAGCTAAGGCAGGTAAGAGGTATGGTGATGAGTTAGCCTTGGTTAGACCGCAAAAGATTCCCATTATACTCTTCCCCCAGGTGATGACTACTCAGGAGTCACACCATAGTTATTTAACTAAGGAGACCATTCAAGGGATTCTGGAGAATGGTCTGT
Source organism: Hyaena hyaena (assembly GCF_003009895.1). NCBI lineage: Eukaryota > Metazoa > Chordata > Mammalia > Carnivora > Hyaenidae > Hyaena > Hyaena hyaena. Next base: position 1,362,521 of record NW_024080799.1, on the reverse strand, counting down.
TGAATGATTATTTACTGTGACCATCTGTGAAGAAGAGAGCAGTCTCTGGTACTTACTATGCAAATAATATAAAGCTAAATGTTTAAACCTCAGATATATATGAATATAAAGATCTTATTTCCTTTTAAGGTTCCCAAAATGGAAGCCCCTGGGAGGCTCAGTCAGTTAAGCGTCCGACTTGGGCTCAGGTCATGATCTCACAGTTCATGGGTTCGAGCCCTGTGTCGGGCTCTGTGCTGACAGCTAGCTCAGAGCCTGGAGCCTGCTTTGGATTCTGTATCTCCCGCTCTCTCTGACCCTCCCCTGCACACACTGTCTCTCTCTCTCTCTTTCCCTGAAATAAATAAAACATTAAAAAAAAATACAAAAGTCCCCAAAATGATAGCTGGAGCCCTACCTGCAAGTTTACCATAATTAATCAATTTCAAAGTGTCTTTGGGCCTTTTCTGAGAGGAGATAATGGCTTTCTCCCACAGTTGCTCAGGTTTTGGTCCCTGTAGTCTTCTTTGTGTATTTACTCATGATACCAGCACACACAAACAGTTCATAACAGCTGATGACCATCAATATCACCGGCCCTGTGGCCCCTGAAGGGTAACTGCTTTCTCCTTCCAGCAAAGAGGAGACCAGAGAGTAATGTCTAATCAGGTTTTATTGGAAGTTTATGGAAAATAGAAGAAAGGACTATTTGCATACAGAGTAAATTACATTACACATGGGTGTGCTCAGAGCCCTCAGCCCCAAGGCCAGGATGACATTCCTCAGAGAGTCCCTAAATGACTTCTTCGCCTGCCTCCCAGTCTGCTACCAAACAGAAAAGGAACAGCCAGCCCCACTTCAACAGGTGTCCCCTCTAGCATATCTATTTTACTTGAATGCCATGAGGTTTCAGAGAAATGATAAAATATCCCAGTACTTCCCCAAACCTAACAGTCTAAAGCCCACAGTCTTGAGTTCCTAGTTGTAGTCTCAAGATTCACCTTATGCTGGAGTGATGGGCCACGGATCATTCACTACTTTTAAATGAAACCACAACTCCCACCTTTAGGAGTGGGATCTGGTCCCATGGCCTCAACCTGACCCATATATGGCACTTCAACTTGAATGTATTTCCCCAAATCTGGCTTATTCCAGCCATAAATAGACACCGATGTTTTAGCCCAGGTTGCATACACCAATCCCTGTGAATTTCTTACTCCTCTAGGGTATTTTCTTACTTGAAGCCATTCCTCGCTGAAATGGCTCCAACTTTCCTGGGGGCTTGGGGGCACCTCAGACAAGAAATCACTCTCCAAGGCCACTCAATAATAAATACTCCAGAAAAGTCTAATTCAGCACAGAAAAAACAAACATTAGCCTCTAGGTAGCAAGTGCTAAAACATACACTACATTTACATTAAGCAGGAGGGAACTTAACTTTTTAGTTTGAAACACCTAAATCTAATTTATTTCACTATATTCAGGTTTTTCTTTAAGAACTAAGAGAAAGTTCTGCTTTATACTTTATATAACAAAAATGCTCCTTAAAGGGTTTCTCCCAGTTTGCTATATAAATTCAAGCCTCTCTCTCTAAAGGTAGAATATGGCTTGCACCTTTTAAATGATAGTTTCTCCATATCTACATTCATGAGATTTTTTTGTGTTTTCAATTTTAGTCCAAGGACTGAATTTCACAGGGAAAGAGAGGAAAGCAGGATATTCCTGTGGCTTCACATGCACTATAGTCACTGTCACGTATTTACTTCCTCACCTGTCATCTCCACTCGCTGCCGAGCGTCACAGGCACAGAAAAGTCTCCCCATGCCGGGAGTCCTGTCACACCTTGGCAGGACTTGGAAGTACTCCAGGTACCAGAATGCAGGGTGTCTACAATTGAGGAGGTTTAGAAGGAAGCCCAGCATGATCAGAGTCTGCAGCAAAGCAGATGAGACAGATTTCTAATACAGCTTAGTGCTCCTCGCTCTAACCTGAAAGAGGGTTGGAGAATGACCTGTAGGATATCAGACTCAACTCTGTAACACTATTGTATCCTTAGTGGCCCCTCACATGATGTTTGCCATCGTGAAAAATCCATGGGACTTTTAACTTTTGGGACACTCCCCCTGTACAAAAAACACGGAAAGTAGTCATGGCAACCCCAGGATACGCTGACACATACTCATAGCGGTCCTCTTCCGGCGGGCAGTCTTCTCAGCATCTGCCTGTCGAGACCCTCCTTCAATACATAGTTCTTGTGTTACTTTATTCGTTGAAACTTCCCCAGCTTGGTTCTCATACATCTTTTCATTTTCTGTGAACTTCCATCATGCTAAATTCAGTACCAGATAATTTAGCTTTTTGAACTTTAATTAATTTGGTCTTACGAACTGAATTATAAACCCAAAACTCAGGATTGAATCTTCTGCCTCTTTGTATAATTCATAGCACCTCACACAGTGCTTAGCAATAGAAGGAGCTAAATAAAAATATTTAATAGACTCAGGTAGAAAGAATGTATTTACACAGATAGGCTAAGATACTTGTCTTTTTTTTTTTTTAATGCTTATTTATTTTAGAGAGAGACAGAGCACATATGCACATGTGTGAGGGGGAGTAGGGGCAGAGAAATGTGGAGACACTGAATCCGAAGCAGGTTCCAGGCTCCAAGCTGTCAGCACAGAGCCCGACGTGGGGCTTGAACTCACGAACCATGAAATTATGACCCGGGCCAAAGTCGGTGGCTTAACTGACTGAGCCACCCAGGAGCCCCAAGACACACATCTTTTGCCATAATATGGCTAAACTAATACCAGACCAATTTAACATGTTGGAGAGGTGGAAGATTATGGAAACTTAAAACCCCTTATCAACAACCAGCAAGCTAATTAGCTGGCAGAGTATCGTATTTGTTTTCTTTTGTCTCCAGAGAGTTCTTGTACTGCTGCTTAACTAGTCAAGACCTGCTCAGAAAACATAGGTCCATTTTGGAGAATATAGGTTTGTTTGAAGGTCTTCAGATCACTGTTGAAATGTGGTTTTAGGCTGGTTCAAAAATACCGATTTATGCTCTGGTTTCAAGTAACTATGGGGACACGAGAAAGGGGGACATAAGCAGCATTTAGAATTTTTAAAAAATATCTTAGCCTAAGAGGACCTGCTGGTGTAACCATGGGCTTTCTGACTTGATCTAGTCCCAAAACTTTAAAGGAGTAATTGTGGAACCCAGAGTCCAGGATGTAGCCAGTAAGGCAAGTACAGTAGAGTCTGAAAAAAATAAAGGGGTTTGGTAGCCTTCTAGAACCTAGACCAAGGATAGAGTGCTTTGATAAGCTAGGTTCCTTCCTCAGACAGCATCTCCATATGAACAAGTGTGTACATTAAGGCATTGCTAAAGTACCAAGTTGGAGATTTCATACACTGACAGGTGCATCTGATCTGCTAAAAGTCGTGCAGATAATGTAGGTCATATATCTCTATGATGAGTTTTCTAGTATTCTTGGATATTTGGGAAATACCACACTGGGAGACGCTACGAAAAAAATGTTGTCATAACTGGGTCGCGAACCCATTCCTAAAATTATCACCATGTGCTTGTTTTAATTTACTGTCATATTATCTGGTCTCTAAGAGATGCAACTTGAAAATTCTTTCAGCCATTCTCTTCATACAGCATTACTCTCGACAAGATTACCTTTGTGTTTTCATTGTAAATGACTCAAACTGAAAAGATCTTTCTTACAGAAGATTTCCATATAGTACTGGTAGTTTGTTCTTGTTTCATGTTTTATACATGAAGTTGCTGCGTAAAAAAATTTTCCATCAACTGAACAAGTTCAATAGCAAATTAAAGACTTATTTTTCTTTAGAGAGAAAAATGTATGACAGTTGTTATAAATAAATACGCAAATCACTTCCCATTGCCAAGATTTTCCAAAGAAAGCTTCAGTTTACTCAAACAATAGGCTAGCTCCTTGATCTTCCAGCTACAGGAACTTGTGGGTTTTGGTAAATATTAGCAGAACAGGCCTATTCACAAAGGCTGCACACCTGACCATCTGATTCAGACACAGTGTACCCTCAACGCTTCTGGGAAAGACCAGCCTGAATTTTTTTTATAGGCTGGACATAATGAAAATGAACTGAGTTTTCACTTGTATTTGTCCACATTTCCACCAGTAACTAGTTTAGTAAACTCTATTTATTAGCAGTGCATGGTAGAAAATAGCTGATAAGAAAAGGAATTTAATTTTTTTCATATGCATTCATAATACAAGTAGATACTTATTATAATTATTGATTCCATTTATTTTACCACCGCACCTCCCCAAAGGCTTATTATGTATGACTATTTGGCCATGTGTATGCCAATCAGAGCTACTTATATCTCTTTATTCCTGAAAACCATGCCATCTCTCTTGTTATGAGAACAAATCTCTAATTTGTTTCAACAAATTTTTAATGTGTTGTCATATATTTATGTGTCAGTGGCTGGTTAGTGTATTTGTCTAATGTACACTAAAATCCTTGATAGTATCATCAAAAAAGAGCTAGACTATGTACTGGATGTCTTCCTAAGGACAAATCACGGTGATTGCAATGGTTTGACCAACATTTTTCTACTCTATGCTTTGAAACACACCTGGGAGCTAATACCAGTCCTGTAATGCCAGTTGTAATGAAGATGAGGAGTGGCACTGCTTAAGCATCTACCTGGAGAAATGAGGGCAGACACCTTTTCCTGCTTTATAAAAATACATAAATTGACGTCCATGTTGTCAAGTAGGTTTCACATGAATATTCTCATGTTTTATTATTTCTCCTAGCCTTATGTACTTTGAGCCCTCTCCATTTATCATTTATGAGTGTATCTTTCTCGATTTGTAAAATGAAGATCTCATCCAAGAATGCCTGTTTGGCAAAGAAATAAACCCATTGGATATTTGACTGGCAGGCTTGTTCAATTATACTCTTGGTATGTTAAAAATTCAAATGACATTTTCTTCATCTGCCCAACATTTGAGAGAACTGTAACATCCAGACGTGCTCATGGTTTTTCTTGAGGTTATCAAAATAAAGAAACAAGTCTGTATCTTCCAGACAGTAAGGCTGAACGCCGTGCAAGGAAGTGTGATTCAGGTCAATGAGGTAATTGAGGAAATGTCATGACAACCAAAATTAAAATGAGCAGCCTCATATTTGCATGTGCCAGCTGCTTCTCAGGAAATAATTCTGGCTGCTTTTTGCTCTTATTAGACAGGATAATGTGGCTGCAAATTATATCCAACTGAAACAGAATTGACTCACCCTCGGCAGATATTGTAGTAGCAGACAAACCCTTTAAGAATGAAATTGGGAGGAAGGACCAAGAACCAAACAACACACACATGCGCACACACATCATTGTTCTCTCCCATTGCTGCTGTGATGATGCTGGAAGATCATTTTAAAGCTTTTAAGATGAAAAGTGCCTTTTAACCTCATACACTCTAAATTGCCTCATGGCTTGTTTATACATCGTGTTGTGCAAAATGGTTCTGAAGGCCTGAGATTCCTCCGACTCGAATGTTCCCTGGAAGGACAAGACTGCCAGAAGAGGGTGTCGTCCCTCCGTTGGGTCATGGGCTTCACAATCTTGAAAAGTAGATGCGTGACACCAGTGTGAGTCCTTCCTAGTGTCAGTCATCCAGGTACTCTTCTGCTGAGTCCTCTGTAAATACATAGTAAAACCTTGGTTTGAGAGCAGAATTCATTCTGGAAACACGCTTGTGATCCAAGCACTCGTACATCAAAATGAATTTCCCCACAAGAAATAATGGAACCTCAAATGATTAGTTCCACAACCCAAAATATATTCATATACTAATGGTTATAATACTGTAATATAATATAAAACACCTAAGAAAATACAAAATATTAAAAAATAAATTAACCTGCACTTAACTCTGAAAATGTTCGTGGGTGGTGCGAAGGAGACAAAAGAGAGGAGGGTCATTGTGTCAGATGACTTTCACTATCACTAATGGATGTCGACTACAGTACAGTATGAGAAAACTCTTGCCATATACTCTATTGAATCTAACTGGCGATAAGGGAGCAGAGGAAAGGGTCTATATCTGCAGGCAGCCTGACCTAGGATGAAGCAAAGCATTCCCAGGCTCACTCTTGTATGGAAAAGCAAAGGACTGTCCATAGGTGCGTTGAAGTGACAAAAAATACACTAGTGCCAGTTATGAGCACCTTACAATGTTCTGAAAAGTCCCTGGTTTCTGCCAGACACTGCAGCCTGAGATTGAGCATACGAGCAGAGGAGATGATCACCCACAATCCTGCAGAGAGAGAAAGAGAGAGAGGAAGAAGAACCATTGGCTCAGCTCTGATCATGTGACGTTGGGCATCACATAGTACTCCTACTGCAAGTTATTGCTCATTTATCAAGGTAAAATTTATTAGAAATGTTTGCTCGTCTTGAGGAACTTTCACAGAACAAGCTACAATCCCAGGCCTTACTGTCCTATGTAGAAACAGACACCATGTCCTTCGTCTGTACACCACTGCTACTGTGCTTCACAGATTTGGAGGTCAACCCCAGTGAGGCCTCCGTACCCCACACCCCAGTGAACTGAGCAATGGGGCATTATCCTCCAGAATACATACACGTGGCTTTCTAGGTGAATCTCTGTGACTCACAATGACGTGGAAATTGCCATCAAATGTTGGCATCTCTCATGGTTATTATCAGCTCAAAATAAATTAAGTCGTCACACAGCTGACGCAGTTTCCTCCTCCCTTGTGGCAGGTGCTGAGCTCAGCTGAGTGGATTGGCATATTTGCTGTCTTGATGCCACAAAGCCCCACAAAAGCAGAACCATTTTCACTGGCGCAAAAAATGTTCCAAAAGATTCTCGCTGAACAGATTCTTTCTATTCATTCTAGAATATAAAAGAATATAAAAAGAAATGCTCCATCTAAAGATAATCTCCCTCTCTCTATATATATTTTTTAATGTAAGACAGTGATTTCAAGTCATACATGGCAAATTCTCTGAAAGTGCTGGGGAAAATTACTCCTAATACTTTTATCCTATTAAGTTACCATAGTAATAAAATCTCATTCTACTAAAGTAACTTTCTCAACGGGTCAGAGCTTGAAATTCTATGTTGTAAACTTCTAAACACACACAAAAAAGGCATAAGTTTATTATTTGGAGTTCAAACTGTAGAAATCTGACAGCTTTGAGGACTTTAAAAGATACTGAATCAATTGCTATAAAAGTAAAACACTCTTGACAATTTAATTCATATAGTATATCACTACTGAAAAGACTTGTTGGTGATTTATGAAGGGCATGTTTGAGGGCTGGGTTTTGGAATTTTTGCATGAAAGGTAAATTTGTGCTCAGAATGCTTGCATCTTCAAAGACCCATGAGTTTGGCTGTGGGTACATGTAGCATTTGGTTTGGAAACATATGAAAGAAACACTGATATTCCTTGAGAATGTGATTGAACTGTGAATTTACTCTGATATATTGATATAATGTTTTAAGTTATTTTATATGTACTATTTATACATGTCTGTATTGGAAGCATCTAATCTTCATGCTTCAGAAGCTCCTGGAGAGTTGAGATTATCTCCATGTAACTGTCAGCAATTAGTAGACACCAAAGTTGACTAGGCTTTTGACTTCTAATGTTGAGTTGCTTCATTCAATGACCTCTCCTCAATCCTATTTGATTTCAAGTGTACTGTGAACTGAATAAAGACAAGACTGACTGAAGCCAAATGTAGCCTAGATGATGCTTCTGGAATGGCTAGTTCATCATCTTCAAAGAAAAGAACACAATAAAAGAAAGAAAACAGGGGCAACTGGCTGGGTCAATCCATAAAGCATGCAACTCCTGATCTAGGCATTGTAAGTTCAAGCCCCACATTGGGCATAGAGCCTACTAAAAACGAGGGGGGTGGGTAGAAAACATGATGCCTAAAGTTAAGACTTGCACTCTAATTGATAAACATCAATATACACATCTGATTCATCGAGGGACTGATTACAAAGCAGTCTGTGAGCAAGTATAAGATTGCTTAGTACACACTGAGTATGCGATTGAGGTGGACATAATGGGGATAGAGCCATCAGGCCAGGGAAAATGGTGGCGGTCCTCCTCTCCTCCATGTTCTTCATTTGCATCTCAACCTCCTCCCACCTGGGAACTGGCTCTCCAGGAGTCCCGTCATTTGTTGGCCCAATACAAAGCAGCTTTATGGGATCCAAGACTTTTGTCTGTAACCCCTTTGTAGCATGAACCCAAAATGTGTTTTATTTCCCTTGGGACCAAAGTATCACCTATGTCATAATAACCTAAAACAAAGGCAGAAGAGGAGTTTGACAGGTCAAGCAACCTTTCAGTGCCTCTCAACTCACTGTGTATAATCAGTGTTCTTTCCTGCTGTCATCAGCAGAGACTTCCGAGAACAGATGAGAGTAAGCAGCACTCTTCTGAAAAAAACTGAATTCGTATGTAAGGCATAGGACAAATGCTTGACACTCCAATCTTCAGGGGGTTGGTAAAGCGAGAAAGGTCCAGGTTGTGCCTCGGACCCAAAATGTAAGTGGGAATGAAAATCTCAGGATTCAAGATAGATAATATTTTAGTATAGCCCTTTTCAAAATAAAAACTTATATAAAAATATTCATAATGAACAAAATATCCAAAGTCTAAATTAAGACAGGGTCAGTATTACTGATGTTCCTTTGCCTCAGGCCAATATGGCCTGGTATAAGTCATTAATCCTATCTTCCAAGCACTTTTTATTTTATTCATCATGGATTTTCTTACATTAATTTGAACTTTGAAAGAATATTTAATTGAAATATTATTTATTTTAATTACTAAGATTTTTGGTGCCCCCTTAAATTTTGCACCTGAGGTCAGTGACTCATCCCACTTACCCTAGCTATGCCCAGTCCTGCCACAGGGTCACTGAGGATAAAGGGTAAAGGTGGAAGGCCACGATGAGAAATATAATTTCCAATAAGGTCAGAACACTATAATTGAGTCTTCCTGGAATGAAGCAATAAAAAAAAAAAGCCAGAAGGAACAAAAATAGGTCAGGGATATAGTTATACCTTTGGGAATTCTCATAGCCACAAGAGGGCATCAATTAAAATTTGAGAGAATATGCATTCCAAGACACTATTAAAAGACAAGGACAGAGAACTAAGGACTAATCTGAGGATTACTGTTAGTTCTAAATGGCAGATTTTTCTCTCGTGGATCATCACTCCCAAAGCATAACATGTTCTAGAACAGTGATTCTCAAACTTGTATATGCGTCTCAATCACCCGAAGGACTTGTTGACATGAAGATTACTGGACCCCACCCCCAGGACTCCATGTCAGTAGATTTAGGGTAAGGCCTGAGAATTTTTATATCTGACAAGTTCTCAGGAGACATTGATACATCTAGTCCAAGGCTCATACCTTGAGAACCACTGGGCTAGAATAAATAGAATCTTTACAACCGAGTGGTTTGTTTTAAAATTTATGTAGTGAAATATTCTAGGGAGAAATCAAATTCTATCATTTCTTAATACTATAAACTCTTCAGGAAGAAACAAAAAGAATAATCCCACCATCCCTCTAAGACCAAACAAATAATTGCAACACATACGGCTAGTTGGAGCTTTATAATGGAGTTGGTGGGGGTCGCAAACTGGAGATTACATGCCCAGCGTAAAGGAATTAAAGTTCCACTAAAACAAAATAAGCCTTGGGGCACCTGGCTGGCTCAGCCAGTAGAGTGCGATCTCAGGGTGGTGAGTTCAAGCCCCACACTGGGCACCGAGCTTACTTTAAAAAAATGAATCACTATGCAAGACATACAACTTGTGCCTCTGACATTCTGGGTTGAATAAAATTATTAAACTGAATCACCTGAAAAATAAAGGGGTTCAGAGTTTGTGGTTTAAAATTTGATAAGGGGAGCAGCCAAGTTCTTGGGAAATTGGTTTGATTCTTGCTATGGAAGAGGGGAAGAGGATCAGTTAGCACCAATGACATAGATCAGAGCCCATTAAAACGCAACCCCTTACAGGTGGACGGATCACAAAACAAGTCCTTGTTCTTGTGACCTTTGGTGAAGGTCCTCAGGTCACTCGTGGATGGAACAATTGGCATGCTTGACAATTGTCCCTATTAGAATAAACCACTAAAACATGGGCGGTGGTAGCCACAAGCAGGTAGAGCTTGAGGAATGGTACTTTCCTTTATTTTCCTGTACCACACAGATCTTGGGATCCTTCTGTAGCCCAAAATAGGGGAAAGGAGCACTGAAAATCACCGAGTTTGGACTTCTCATAAACCTTGGAAATAAAAAAGCTCAAGATGAATTTAATAGGATTTCACAAAATGGGGAAATGTGACATTTCTTGAATTCCAATTTTAGGAATCAACTCATACTTTATTTTTTTCAGTCAGAGAAGACCATTTGATGGTAGACCAGCTTCATTTGGGACACTAGCTTGACAACTGTGGGTTTACAGTAATCTTCCAAGCCCCGAATGTCACCCCCACCCCGAACAATTGGCTAAGAAGCCATCGGCTCCATTCTTGCTTCCTCTAGCATGAAGGAGGTGGTACAACCTGTTTCTCACATTAAAATGAGTGAGTCAGTTGAGACTTCTAGAACAGTTTGGACATGTCGAGCAAGCTCCCAACAAGAAATTTCTCATGGTTAGACATGGATGCCTGACTGGATGTTCAGTGTAAATAACCTCAATACAGGCTGCTGGAGATCCATTTCTCGCCTTACAAATTGTGGACTAGGGAACAGTTCATGGAATGATAAAACGACAAATAAACTGAATGAATTCAGCAGAAACAGGAACTCAGAACTAGAGATTTGCAAGTAAGCAATAAGCCATCGCTAACCTTCTAGAACAGGTGTCTGCAACCTATGTCCTTGGGCCAGATCTGGATGCCACCTGTCTCTATAAATAAAGTTTTATTGGAACAGACCCATGCTCATTTGTTTATATATTATTTATGACAGCTTCAATGGCAGAGTTGAATAGTTAAGACAGAGATTGTATGGCATACAAGCCTGGAAAAAGAAGTGCTGTTCCCTGATCTAGTAAGAGAAAGAACTAAGAGGTTCCCAATTTGCTAAATTCACCTGGAATATAGTCCAACTGAATTATATTTACATCTCAAAGAGCAAGGTATCTCAGTGATATCTAGTTACAGACGAATTTGACAGAAAACATCAAGATCCCTAAACGCGAATCTGACATCTAGCCCCTATGTGATAGTGAGGGCAGATTGTTTCTAGGGCTCCGACTTTAATAATTAATTGATCCTAAGGTTCAGATCTCCCTATTCCTCTAGCTGGATTCCAAGCTGTCAGAATTACTGCCACTGTTTACCCATAGTTGTTCCACAAAGTAGCAAATGAGTTGCCCTGACCTGACATCATTCAATATAGATAAAGTGAAAAAAACATTGGCTACTTTGTTCTCCTACTTGCATGTTTCTTTCCTTAGAAAGATCTCATCAATTGCAGTGTCCACATACTCTCTTCCTATCAAAACCGTCCCTCACAAGGAAACATATGGAACTCATTCAGTAAAATACAAATAATAAATAACAATGCACAATCACCTCCGCAGAAGGATCGAAGTCCTAGAGGTAGGACAAACAAATGTTTTTTTTCATTCTTTCTTTTTGACATCGAGATACAGAGCCAGGGGAAAAAAATAACACCAGGTAGGCTAGCAGCTCCCTCTCGCCAAAGAACCAATTTCTCTGTGCTAAATCCACAACCCCCAAGCCCCTGCATCAAAATCACCCCCAGCACACTTAATAAAAATGCAGATCCTGAAGCCCGGTTCTGAACCGACTGAATCGGAATATTTGGAGTTAAGTCCCAGGAATCGTTATTTCAACAAACACAGTTGCCTCTTCATGATTCATATGTTGAGTAAAATTTGCAAACCATTGCACCACGCTGTGTGCGACTGTCCATCCCCCTGCCCGCTGGGCTTGTAGCTTGATGAGTAGTGGTGGTAAGCTGGAGACAGACATTCGAGAGCCTGACTTGGCTCAGTCTGACTGGGCATTTAATGGTGCCCAGACTTACAGGTGAGCTGATGAATTTCTCACACTTCTAAAGGGTCTTTCTGAGAGGACTGGTGTAATGTTTCAGAATGTATAAGTCACCTTCATTATTTACTTTCACATTAACTGCACAGAACAATGATATGAGGTAATCACTAGTAAGTTGCAGGAAAATTACCCAGTTTCCTTCATTGTAAAATGGGGATTTTAACAAAGCCTATTTGAAAAGGTTGGAAGAATTGAGATAATGCTCTTAAACTGCATAGCATGCAGGAAGTGGTGAATAAATGTCAACAATTACTATTGCTCACTTTATTACCCATGAGAAAATTAAAGCTCAGAGGTTTTATTCAATAAATCAGTTACACACCTTATAAGTTGCCAAGAAGAAGACTTGAAACCCAGTACTTTTTGGAGTCAGTCTTTCTTTTATCCCGAGACTGAGACTGATTTACTATTTACCATGAAATTCATAAAGTGAGCTTCAGAGCTCCTCATTTGCATGGACCCCTTCTAAGACGCTAAGATGGACCCAAGAACATGTTCACAGTCAAAACTTTTATATTTGCAAAAGTTAGATAATTTCATCACAGTTGGTACAGAAAATGGCTTCTTTCCAGTCCTGTTCTGTCGTGCTTTCTCTCCTTGTGTTGGCACTGGAGTGGCCCCGGGCATTTTAGGGTTCCGGCTAAGGGGAAATTGACTTGGGGATACTCTCAGCTTAGAATCAGTGTGACATTTTTTATGTGGTTTGCAATAGCTTCAGCATGGTGTTACATTATTCCAAGCAGTCTCGAAGTAAAATTGACTTTAACAAATAACCCTACTGACCATTTTTCTGGCCCACATGACATCATGAAACGAAGGTATCCAGACCAGAGGATCAGAGCTCATCTAACATGAAGGTGCTCCAGAGTACCGAGCACTCAGCACTGGAGAGATATGCAAAGAGTATGCATGAAACCAGTTATGAATTATATGGAACCTGAAGCTAATGGTGGCTAGTTCTCTCTTTTTTTATTTTTTGATGTTTTTATTTTTGAGAGAGAGAGATAGCGTGTGAATGGGCAGGGGCAGAGGGGGAGGGAGACACAGAATCTGAATCAGGGTCCAGGCTCTGAGGTGTCAGCACAGAGCCTGATGTGAGGCTCGAACTCACGAACCATAAGACCATGATCTGAGCCGAAGTCAGACGCTTAATCGACCGAGCCACTCAGGCGCCCCTAGTGGTGGCAAATTCTTATCGCAGATATGTAAAGTTATAAGAGGAAGTTTCTGTTGGGGTGCCTGGGTGGCTTAGTTGGTTAAGCGTCCGACTTTCGCTTAGGTCATGATCTCGCGGTTTGTGGGTTCGAGCCCCGCGTCGGGCTCTGTGCTGACTGCCAGCTCAGAGCCTGGAGCCTGTTTCAGTCTGTGACTCCCACTCTGACCCTCCCCTGTTCAACGCTGTCTCTCTCTCTCTGTCTCCTAGAAATAAATAAACATTTTGAAAAATATATATAAAAAAAAGAGGAAGTTTCTGTTCTCACTAATATCTAACAATGAGAAATTGTCTTTTGTCAAGATTATACTCAATCATATAGTGTATGCAATTATAAACGTTCCACAGGGTTTTTTTCCCCCCTTTTTTGATGGACATTGCACAAAGTAGACTTTGTTAGAATTTCTCAAGTTTTAATAGTTCCAGTGGCACAATTAGTTAGTGCATGGTTATTATAGGAATTCCTCAGTTTGTTAATCACAAAGATTTAGCCGTTCTGAAACCGGTGAGTACAAACTGTGTGCAAGTCACAGCTGTTTTATACATCTCCCCAAGAATGGGATATCTGATGAGACCTATATGGAACTGAGAAATTGAATTAATAACTAAGCACCTTTCCTCAAAGAAAAAACCAAGTCCAGATGGCTTCACTGGTGAATTTTCTTTTCCTTTTTTTTTCTTTAGAGAGAAAGAGAGAGATGGAAAGAGAGAATGCATATGAGTAGGAGAGAGAGGCAGAGGTGGGGGGGGGGGGGGGAATCTTAAGCAAGCTCCAGGCTCAGTGTGGAGCTTACAGCAGGGCCCGACCCCATGACCCTGGGATCACAACCTGAGCTGAAATCAAGAGTCAGATGCTTAACTGACTAAGTCACCTAGGCACCTCTTCACTGGTGAATTTTCTTAAATATTTAAGAAAGAAATGATATCAATACTACTCAGTCATTTGGAAAACAGAGGAGAAATACTTAATAATTCATTTTATGAGGTCAGTATTATCCTATTACCAAAGCCACACAAAAACTTTACATGAAATGAAAACTGTAAGACAATGTCCCTCATGAACATGGAAGCAAAAATCTTCAACAAGGTATTAGCTAAATTCAGCAACATAGGAAAAAGGATTGTACACTTTTACCAAGGAATGCAAAGTTGGTTTAACATCTGAAAATGGATTAATATAATACATAATATTAACAGAATAAAAGGCAAACCTACATGATCACCTCAACAAAAGCCACAAAAACATTTGACAAGGTCAGTACCCATTTGTGATAAAAGCTCTCAATAAATGGTGAATAGAAGGGAATTTTTGCAATCCATTAATGGCATTAAAAACAAACAAGGAAACTTACCATTAATATCATACTTAGTGGTAAAATACTGAATGCTTTTCCCCATAGAAAAGGAACAAGTAAGAATGTCCACTCTCACAACTTCTATTCAACATTGTACAGGAGGTTCTAGCCAATGCAATAATGCAGGAATAAAAACTTAAAGACATATAAATTGGAAAGGAGAAAGTAAAACTATTGGCAGACAACATGATCCTATGTGTAGAAAACTATAAGAAATATATTTTTAAAAATTACTATAAGAACTAAGGAAATTTAGAAAAGTTGTAGGATACAACATCAATAAACAAAAAAAATCAATTGTATGAAATATTAACAACAAATAATCAGAAAATAAAATTAAGAAAACAGTTCCATTCACATAGCATCAAAACACTAAAGAAGAAATTTAACAAAGCAAGCACAAATGGACATAAGAGAAATTTTGGATTAATGGAAATGTTTTAAAACATGGTGTACAACTATATAAATTTACTAAAAAATCACCAAGCTGTGTGCTCACAATGGTAACTTTTATGGCATGTTAATGATACCTCAATAACAATGATTAAAATACATGTAGACAGGAAAAATGGAATTATCTGTCTAGTCTCACAAGAAATAGAAATATACTCTTTTTCTCTTAGGAAATTATAAAATTGTCACATGATAGGCAAAGACTATGTAGCAAAAATACGGGAGAAAAGTTTAGAGGCTTATTAGTCAATTAATAAAGAAATTATTTTATTTTTTCTAAACTTTTAGTGTTTTTCAGCATTAAAAATGTGTTCTTTCAAAATAAATGTTTGCCTTAGAGTTTATTTTTATTTTAGAGAGAGAGAGCAGAAGAGAGTAACAGAAGAAGAAAGAGAGAATCTTAAGCAGACTCCACACACAGCACAGAGCCCGACGCGGGGCTTGATTCCATGACCCTGGGATCATGACCTGAGCTGAAATAAAGAGTTGGACTCCCAACCAACTGAGTCACTCAGATGCCCCTGCCTTACTTTTGTTTATAATACCTATTGCTCTTCTTTTTTTTAAATGCATTCATATTTTATTATTTATGTTTGTCAGAGTTTGAAAAATTAGTTCTTTTAAATTATACAGCTTTTATTCAAACAGAGAATATCTACTGCTTTTCTTAAAGGGGCCCTTACATTTGAGTCTTACAAAATCCACTTCTGCTCTTATTTCCGTTACCTAGTCCCCTTCTCTATAGAGAACCATTTTTATTAGTTTATAGTCTTCCAAATATAATCGAATTAAAGAATATCATAACCTACATTAAAAATAATGATGCAATAAATAATCTAGCATTAGTAAGGACCATGCTGTGCTCTAAGGACTTTCTGTTTGTCAAATCACTCAATTCTTACAAGGATTTAGTGAGATAGACACTATTTTTACCCCATTTTACAGATGAGGATGCTGAGGCACCAAAAAGTGTAATTTTCCTATGGTAAGTTTCAAACCCAAGCTATCTAGCTACAGAGGCTAAACTACTTTCAAAATTGTCTCTCAATACATACATAAAATGAGGGTGGGATCGGGGAGTCGGGGCTGGGAGTGGTTAAAGTACACATAGAGCTGTTTTTTTTACCCATGATTTATCCACTGCTTTCTTATGTCTCAACAATATGTGTTGAAGAAAGAACTGGATACATAATTTTGTGGGCTCAGCACAAAATTAAATACGAGATCCCTTCTTTGAAAATTATTAAGAATTTCAAGAAGGCAATAGCAGAGTATTAAACCAAGCATTGGGTACCTTTAAGTGACTGCTGATGGTCACAAGCCTGTAAAGTCAGCCCTGCATAGAGACCACAGAACCCAGTACTTTCTGGGCTGCCTTAATTAGTCAATTAAGCAACCAACTTCGGGGGGCGCCTGGGTTGCTTAGTCGGTTGGGCGTCCGACTTTCGCTCAGTTCATGATCTCGCGGTTCGTGGGTTCGGGCCCCGCGTCGGGCTCTGTGCTGACAGCTCAGAGCCTGGAGCCTGTTTCAGTCTGTGACTCCCTCTCTCTCTGACCCTCCCCTGCTCACGCTGTCTCTCTCTCTCTCCTAGAAATAAATAAAACATTAAAAAAAAAAATTAAAAAAAAAAAAAAGCAGCCAACTTCGGCTCAGGTCATGGTCTCACAGTTCATGGATTCGAGCCCTGCATCGGGCTCTGTGCTGACAGCTCAGACACTGGAGCCTGCTTCGGATTCTGTGTCTCCCCCTCCCTCTGTCCCTTCCCTGCTCACCCTCTGTCGCTGTGTCCCTCAAAAATAAATAAATGTTTAAAAAAAAAAAAAAAAGAACCCAGTACTTTGACTTCTGTGTCCCAACCATAGCTGCTTCCCACTGACTGGTCATTGTTTGGTCATAGAGATAGGTGCCACCTTGGTGCTACAATCTAGGGACATGCCAACTTTTCTGTTACAGCTGTCAGCTTATTGAGGGAGAAGAAATAAGCATGCCCACACAGCCCTTGCTATTAACTAAGAAAGAAAAGGAAAGCCTGGCTGCAAAAAGAAACAAGTAGAGATCTCTAGGGTAGAAATCTGTAGTCTGGGGGCGCTTGGCTGGATCAGTCAGTTAAGCGACCGACTTCTGCTCTGGTCATGATCTCGCGGTTTGTGAGTTAGAGCCCCACCTCGGGCTCTGTGCTGACAGCTCAGAACCTTCAGCCTGCTGCAGATTCTGTGTCTCTCTCGTTCTTTCTGCCCCTCCTGCACTTGAGCTTTCTCTCTCTCTCTCTCTCTCTCTCTCTCTCAAAAATAAATAAAACATTTTAAAAAAAAGAAATCTGTAACTCTCTTGCCTTTTATCTTTTGCTTTGCTTTTAGCAAAGGTAATTTAGGTCACTAATATTGACGAGATCAACAAAACTATCACTAAGCTCTTCCCTTCTGCATGTCCCCCACACCAAAACTGTAATTCCCAACCTGCACTTTCTGGTAACACTTATCAAGCTGCTTTATTCAAACAACCCTGAAGAACTCGATTGCTAGACACCTTGTGGCATTTCATATCATTGGACTATTTCCTTTCCTTTAGGGGAAAGAAAGCAGGTACCACCTGAAGAGCTTCAGCTCAGCTGACGGCCCCTGATAAAGTCAGGAGAGATCCATCTGCTGAGCAAAGACCTTCTAGGCTCTTTTTTGACCTGATGGTGTAAGGTTTGCTTTGTTCACCTCTCTCCTGCGTTCCCAGCTGAAGACCTGTAGTGATGCCGGGAATTAATTTGACACCTTATTCATAAATTGATTGACAAATAGCTAACCACAGGGTTAACTCTATAACTAGAAGGACTCTAGAGTGAGAGGCACTGGCCAGGCAAAGAACATCTAATTCAAAGTCATCCAAAAAGGTACAAGCAAGAAAAAAAGAACTGAGAGGAAAATGTCCACGTTTCCAGTGAGAAGCAGGATGAAACTTGTTGACTAAGGTATCGACGTTATCTAGGGCATGCCTTTGACGATCTGGCACAGGTGACGAAACTGACAAACACACAAGAAACTAGCACAACAGTATCTGTAAATTGGTTGTGATTGAATACTTCATGTCATCAAGGGAATAGAGGCAATGAAAGAAAAGCTTTATTTCTCTGCGAAGAAAAGAATTTCTGTCAAAAAGAAACTGGAAATAAAAGACAAAAATGTCTTAAGAGATCACTATGCATTCTGTAAAGTACATATTGTAAAAGGAAAAGGGAGAAGCAGCTTGATTCTGAAACTCTATTCAGTGTAATTTTGTGTAAGCTGTTCTCTAAGGAGAGAGACTGAACCCTAATCAGCCAGCATCTTCTTCCAGATGGCTCCAAGTGTGCTTTAATCTGTTTTTAACAGAGGATGGATCCCTTACTATGAGGAAAGGAGCATATTGAGGCTTGATCAAAGGATTTTGCCAATACATATGTATAACTTACTGAGCACTCTCAGAATGGTTTGTAAGGGTTTTCCCTTTACCCATTCTCTGCCTGGCATCTGCCTGGCATGATTGCGGAGATGATGATGGCATACTTCAGTGGAATTTTGGTTCTGAGTGGCTCCCAAGTCATGTTTTTTTTTTTTTCAAAAGTCCCTCAATCAATACTTGATGAATGAATAAAAAAAAAAAAAGAGAGCACATCTCCATATCCAGGGGCATACAGCTGACAAAGTAGGAATGGAAGAGAAAGACAAGGTCGATATCCTTCAACTGAAGGCAAGGAGCCTAACTTCCATCCTTGTCTACACAGAAGAATGATGTGATCATGGCTTCCAGATTTGATCTTCTAGCACTTCCAGCTTCCTGAACCATTTCAGTAGAATTTTTAGTAAATAAGCAAATAGAACTTTACCTAAAAGAATGTCACTGTACCAACACCGAAGTCACAATTGTTGAAGAGATTCTTGGAGAAAGGACTCTTGAGAGAGGATTCCTGATCTTTGCGCTTACTCATTCATTCATTTATTCATCCAATATTTACTAAGCAACTACTAAATCTCAGCCATAGTGCCGAGGTCCTGAGAATATGTAGGTAAACAGAATAACAAAGGCTGTCTGCCCTCCTCAAGTTTATAATCTAGTGGGGCTACTTCAATTACAATAGTTTGGTGAGGCTCTGTTATCATAGTATGGGAGCAAATTTTGGAGGCTACTTGATCAGATTTGGAGAGTTATAAAGTATTCCCAGAGAAGAGGCAAAATAATAGACCTAAAAAATGAGTATGACCCACCCAGGGAAAAGATGGGGAAGGATATTCCAGTCGAAGGAAATAGAATTTGCAGGAGGCCAAAGGCGAGTCTGGGGAGAAGCATGCTGGGAACTAAAGGGAGATCGTGATGGTGGCGCAGAGGGAGGGCGTGAAGAAATGTAGCTGAGAATGGGGGATGGGAGGCAGGGATTTGAAGGTGGGGAGGAGAATGAGAAGGCACCTATCCTCCTCTATACTTGCTTAGGAATCTACATTTAATTGAATCAAATTCTACAAACTCAGACTATGTTAAATGCTACCAGAAATACAGGCTCCATAGGAAAATGTCTTGCTTTCAAAGAGCTTTAGTTGGTAGCAAATTCTCAGGGTCCAGGATCTATGTCAAACCTCAGAGCAGATCCATGATATGGGACATACACCAACAATACTGAGTGCTGATTCGGAAGTGCTGGCTCGTGAATAATCTCCTTCTTTTAGAAACAGATTTTAGCTGTGATTTGAGGGTGCGTATGTGTATATGTTTAAAACATGCCAAGAGAGATTCTCAAATTCTCTGCATTCTACCAAACAACTAAATTTCTGTAAAGAAATTAGAAATCAAAATAATCCTTTTGAATTCTAGCAAGATTGAGAAGAGGGAAATTCTACAGAATAAAATTACCACGTATGCCTTGTGATGTAGTAGCAGCAGACAGCACTTAAAAACTTAGAGAAAAATTTAACTCAGAGTTCTCCTTCTTTTGGCGGAAGTTTGAAAATCTAAATTCCATCTGCTTTTGTAAAATAAAGTATCATTTTCTCCTTGAACTCCGTATGTTTGACTAACATATCACCTGATGGATTTTCTAGGACCTTTGGAAGGTTTCAGAAGACATTGTAATTTTTAATGCATAAAAATAAAGGCAGCACCTATTTTAAAGCCATGGATATTTGAATGAATGTGCTGAAGCTAACATTAAATGCCAAGTTACTCATCACCATATAAGAAAGTTGATGATATTAATAGTATTTTCTCCTTAGTTTAATTTTGATGGGTTGATAACAGGCGTTTTGATAACTTCCTTCTGGACCCCAATTCCAGTCTTAAAACCAGAGCTGTGATTTGTTGATCTTCAGAGCGGGAGTTCTTTGACCAAGGAACTATCCAGCCAATTACAACCAAACAAACAATTATAATAATAATTGGAAAACCACTAATCTAGATAATGACCCTCTGTCTGATCACAAGGCTTCTGGAATAATTGCAAAAACATTTAAAATCCATGTGTTCACAGAGCAAGGTCTCTATACTATACCCCTAATCTTAGGCAAATATCTCTGCCATCTCTTAAAACACATTAAGATAGTATTATGTTTTAATAAATAGAAAAAATTAAGGGTTATAAATTTACAGAATTGTTTCATCATGTGTTCTCAAGCAACATATTCTGAAAGAAGAGTTATGAGGTAGCTTAAAATGTTTTTACCTTAAAAAAGAATTCTCTTCTGCAGGACAGAAGGCATGTTTAGTTTTTTCTGCAAGTGAGACAGTTGTTGGTTTCTCTGGGTGGTTTTTTTTTTTTCTTTTTGGTCATTCTAATTCATAGACCACTAAAAGCATATTATACACAGCTTTGCAGATAAATAAAGGCTATAATTAAGCCTCGCAGAATGTTAGCTGGCCTGACTAATGTATCTATGTGCTGTCCTTCACCTACACAAAGCCCCACCAAAATCCCGGGGCTGCTCAAACAAAGAGAGTGTATCACCTTGTCTGCTAGGAAGTGCAAAACCATATCTTAGTCTCAACTGCTGCAACTTTCCATGGTCTAACTTATCAGGTAATGTTATTACCTTTTTCCTTTGCATGAAGCTTTCGTGTTGTTTTTAAAGATGTAATTTTTCATATGACTCATTGCAAGCTATCTCAAATCCTTTTTGGAAGTAGGTGTGGCATGAATAACAACAAACTAAATTAAGTTCCAAAGCCATACAAGTAATAGATTTTGTTATCAAGAGTTCTTAAAGACTTACGGATACTTTTTATGAATAATGTGTCTCACTGGGCTGAAACCTTTGTCAGAATGAGGTACAAACTTTTCAATGCCAGGAAAATAAAATTAATTCAGCATTCATTGACCATTTCACATATGCTGTTTGGTGCTAGGAGACAAAGATGAATTAGAATCACCTGTCATATTCCTCCTGCATATTAGCTGAGAAAATGGTGCGGGAGTGGCCGGAAGAGTCCTCAGTGGCTCTGCTTACAGTTTTTCTTCTCTTTTTTTCTTTCTTCTTTCTTTTTTTTTTTTTCTTTTTGAAATGCTATAGAAGCAGAGAAAAGAGAACAGCTCTTAGGGTGCTTAGGGAAGTAGAGAGTGGATCAAGAAAGTTTTGCTTCATTGAAGAGACATTTGAGATGTCCTGAAGGATTAGCTGTATTTTACCACGCAAAGAAAGGAGGGAGGTCACTCCAGGGAAAGGCATCATTAGGAACAAAGGCACACTCCCAATTTTCCTTTTACTTCTGCTGTTATTTTATTAGCTCTTCCTCCTTGACCCATCCCTAAATAATTGGGGTTACTCAGGACTCTAGACTGGGCCCACTTATCATTTCATATGACAAACATGCCTTAAGCAAACTCATCCACACCCATGGATGGCTTGATTCCCATCTTTATGTTGATGACAACTACATATATATCTCCAGCCCAGATCTGCCCGTTTAACTCCAGATGAATATAACCAAGCCTTTCACGACATCTCTTCTTTGGTATCTCACAGATACCTCAAGCTCAACATGTTCAGAACTGAATTCATCTCCTTCTCATACTCTTCTTCCTGTAATTTTTCTATCTTCGTTACTGGCACTACGATCCTCCAGGTGCTTACACCAAAAGCCTGGGTGCTGTCCATCACTCCTCCCTTTTCCTCACCCACAGCCCCCATCCAATAAATCGTCAAGTTCTGTCAGGGGAGTCTCCGAAGTAGTTGACGAATTTATCTAGTCACTCTGTCCCTATTGCTTCCATCTTACTCTTAGCCTAAATTATGTTCTTAATCTCTGTATCTTACATTACTGTGTCATAAGTAACTAGCAGAAGGTGAGGAGGGGACAACCAAGAATGTGAGCCCAGTGGAAATGGTACATGCTAGAAATGATGCCCATAGGCTAAAGAATGGCACTGGGTATGACTTGGTGTTTCTTGTCAGCAATTATTGCAAGTCTAGCTATGTGAAAGCTAAAACTAAGAAAGCGCAGTACCCAAGACTCCTCTGTGGTAAGGAAGTACCAGCAGTGAGTCTAGCAAGTCCATTTGTCTTAAAGTGATGCTTTCTGTGGTTACAAGACCCACAATACTGATGGAGTCTCCTAATGTGTAGGAAGTGAGGTCCTTTCCTCCTCATTTAGAACACTTACTAGTTTCACTTAGGGACCTCATGACAAATATGTGTGGCTCCTATCTCCAGGACTCACACAAAATTGTATCAAGTTAATGAATTAATAAACCATATTTCCTCATTTGAGAACTGTTGATTTAGAGCCTCTGCCCACTTAGCTTTGTGTATATGGAATACATTTGGAAAAGCTCATCTTCTATGAAAAAGATAATGTCACTTATATCACTTTTCTACAAAAAGATTTTTCCTAGTTTTGTGTATGTGTGTATTTGTGGCAGCAAATCTGTCTATATGTTCTTTTTCTCTCACTTCCAGACACAGGACTCTTGCCCACTTTGGCATATGTCCTGAGGGCTTGGAAATCCCTAAATGGACCAGCGCAAGGGAAAGCTGGCCCAGAAGGGCAATCTAGATCTTGAGAAGACATGTCTCATACTAAATACTGTAATCCAGGCAGTACTTTTCACATTAACATAAAACAATTCCACATTTTCAAGCATGCTTTTCAAATACAATGTGCACTCAGCTAACTGAACGTTTGGAATAAGTTTTTAGTATAACTCATTTCATTTGAGTCTATCTATTTTCAGAACGGCCATTGTGCCAAGGACAAGTTGATCAAGTGACTTCTCCTAAGTGTTTTGGCAATCCACCCTGATGACACACTGCCAGTTATCAAGCACAATCAAGTTCAGTAGAACTGAAGCTTAAGCCCATAGGGCTGACACCACTGGACTTCCAACCAGTGTGCTAAGTGAACACTGCTTAATATCCGTATAGATTCTCTCATTTATTTAAATGAGAGAATAAAAGGGTTTTATTATTATTATTATTATTATTATTATTATTAAAGTTAATCATGATAAAGAATGTAAATGGGAAAAAGGCGGGGCGGGGGGGGGGGTTGCCTGGGTGGCTCAGTCAGCTCAGCATCCCACTCTTGATTTCACCTCAGGTCATGATCTCATGGTCGTGGGATTGAATCCCGTATCAGGCTATGGAGCCTTCTTAAGACTCTCTCTCTCTCTCTCTCTCTCTCTCTCTCTCTCCCTCCCTCCCTCCCTCCCTCTGCCCTTCTTCCTTACTCATGCTCACTCTTTCTCTCAAAAAAGGTACAGAACGTGGGAATAAAAGTTAACTTCCTTATTCAGGTCCCAATACTCTGCCATACAATATATATTGTTCTATACCTGTTTTATTTTCCACTTAATAAGATCTGCTTTATATATTTATGGTATAGAACAATAATCTGTATATGTAGTTCATTTTTATCCTGATAAATACTAGAATATATGGACAAGCCTCTAGCAAATTTAGGAAGCGAATATAAAATCAAGGACATATATCAGTGAAGTAACTATAAATAGAAAATATAAAGAATTTTTACTTTGTGCAGCCAACTCCATAAAAACAAAGTTGAAATCAGAAATAGACAATTTTCCAAAGAACTCATAAATGGTTTATGAGGCTTCCCTAGGACAATGGACGCAGAGATCATTTTAAATTCAGGGTACGCTGAGCCCAGGTAGGTCCAGCCAATCTACTTAACAGAGTCACCACGCCTGCCTAACGAAATATCACACTTCCAATGAACTCATTGTGCTGTGTGTAATAAGTGACTAGCACTCAATATATATTTATGGCATGAAGGAATCCACTGTGCAGAGTGAACCTGTAATTAACGTGGGAGAGCTTGCTTTCTGAAATCCTCTCCTCTATGGGAATATCACCCATGGATCCTATGCCAGTTGTCATCTGCAAGTTCAATGTTAAAATTTTCTCCTTTTCATTAGCCTTCTGTCATTAGGATTAGAGACAGGTCCTGATTTAGTAGGAGCTTATTTTCATGACTACCCTTATGCTCTCCTGCCCAAATTGACTGAAGGTAATTAAATCCATCCTGGTTATACCAGAACTCCATGTTATAAATTTTCTCCCTGACAATGATATTAATACCTTTTGGAGATGAGGGTGGGTAGTATAAGGACAGTAAAGCCCTTTGGTCTGGGATCAGGTAGTTAAACGAATCCACTCCTTGTGCAGATATCTAAGTCAGAAATATTTATTTTTTCATGAAATTTTACTTTTTATATAGTCCTTAAGGTGGCTCCAAATTATTTAACAATGACAGAGTAAATATTTTTTCTATTCTTTTACGATGCTTATGATTACTATTTACTCAGTCTGAGGCTTTGTTCATGGGGAAGGAGAGGCGGTATCTAGCCACTTAGGGGAGCCATGGTATCTAGCAAAAGGATGCTCAGTTTATCTGGGGGTGGAAATAAACAAGAATGAAAGTAGAAATTGGATTATTGAATTTCATTGGGCGAGAAGGGTTTTCATCAGATGAGGCAGAAAAGAAATGTGGTCATGGTCAATCAGAGATCTGTGTCAGTAAAAGAAAAAGACATGTACCTCTCACTATTTCAAGGAGAGGAATAGCCCTCTCTGAGTTTTATTATGTGGTTTAATTGACAGAGAGGACTGGAAATCAAGACATCTTCGTTCTGTTCCCATAATTTGAATGCTTTCATGTTGCTCTTTCTGACTTGATCAAAATATCCTCCGTGTGCAGAGGTTTAAAGAGCACAGCTCTGTAACCACCATTAGAGAACAAGAAGTTCAAGTCAGTCATTAAATTTTAAGTACTTCTTAATTCAGAAATAAAGGCACTAAATGTAGGCAGGAGATTTAAAAGTCCATAATGATATCAGCTTAAATGAGGCTGCTGGAGTTATGTTGTAAAAAAAATCTGCAGTGTTCTGTTATTCAACAGCTACTCAGAAAATCAGGACCCATAAGCAGACAAGAAAGGGCTGCTTATCATTGCTCAGGACTCATTCCAGGTAGAGCTAATTCTACCCCATTTCCTTCTCTCTTGCCCTTGCCTCAATGGCGGAAGCACCTGACAGAGGGATGGTTCTCCAGTATCAGATCATCAGATACCTCCTGCTGCAACCTTGACCTCTAACATCTCCAGATCACTTCGGTCTGCAATATCTGGAGGAGTCCTCAGCTCTGTCTGTGTACTAGGATTACTTGAGACAGTTAAAAAAATTACTGAGTGGCTCAGTCAGTCAGGCATCCGACTCTTGATTTTAACTCAAGTCATGATCCCAGGGTCGTGGGATTGAGCCCCATGTTGGGCTCCACACAGAGTGTGGAGTCTGCTTAAGATTAGCTCTCTCTCCTTCTGCCCCTGTCCCTCTCATGCACGCTCCCTCTCTCTAAAATAATAATAGTTAAAAAAAACTACTGTTGCTCAGGCCCTAACCCAGACCCAGAATCCTTGGCCTTGTTATTAGTGTTTTTTTAAAGTCCCACATGAGAGGTGCCTGGGTGGTTCAGGCAGTTAAATGACTGACTTCAGCTCAGGTCATGATCTCACAGTTCATGAGTTCAAGCCCCGCCTCGGGCTCTGTGCTAACAGTGCAGAGCCTGGAGCCTGCTTCAGATTCTGTTTTTCCCTCTCTCTCTGCACCTCCCCTGCTCACATTCTGTCTCTCTCCCTCTCAAAAATAAACACTGGGGCTCCTGGACGGCTCAGTTGGTTGAGCATCCAACTTTAGCTCAGGTCATGATCTCACAGTTCGTGGGTTCGAGCCCCGCGTTGGGCTCTATGTTGACAGTTAGCTCAGAGCCTGGAGACTATTTCAGATTCTGTGTCTCCCTCTCTCTCTGACCCTCCCCTGCTCACGCTCTCTCTCTCTCTCAGAAATAAATAAAACATTTTAAAAAGTTTATAAAAATAAATAAATAAATGAACATTAAAAAAGTTCCATATGAATTTCTAATATGCAGCAGGAATGGAGACTGGGTCCCGACAAAACAGATACAAGAGACGGCCCCAAGATTTGACCCCCAGCTTTGCTTCTGAGACAGCAGGTGTCTTGGGGGACAGAACTGACCCTGCAAGGACTTCTGAATTCCTGGGGATGCCTGGCTTCATATTACAGATTCAGGGCCAGCCTGATTGTGGAGACAAGCCCTCCCCTCTCTCTCCCCTATGCTAAACACTGGGGTGGAGAGAAAGAGTTACCTCTGGACTCCCCTAAATCAAAATCCAAAATCATGTGGCAGGGTGGGGGTCTGAAACACGTCTTAGAGAAACGAGAGTTTAGTATCATCCGTTTACTTTCAGACCAGCTCTTAAAGATGGGATTCTATGTGCTCAGCAACTTTCACATCTCATTTCACTGGCACATCAACCTCTTTGAACTAGGGTTAATAGCCCATTTTATAGACGAGGAAACAGACAATTCAGAGAGCTTCAGTAATCAACACAAAATCACCCTCCTGGGAAGTGGCCACGTTGGGATTTAAAGCTAACTCTTTTATATGCCAAATGCCATTTTTTCTATTAGCCATAAGGCGACCCTCAGCACACCTCCTCACACTGCCAGTGACCCACTGAGCAGTGGCCTTGAGCAGGGGGCGAGCGGGCTTAACTCCATATACGATCACTGTCTCCATTTTTGAGCATGTTGTTGAGCTTTCAGACATTTTGATGTTTTGAACCCAGTAGTAAATCTCTCCAGACAATTTTCTCAGGGATGGAACAAAAGCACCACTCGCTCAATTCAGACTTAGGTTTTGAGAATTCAAGCCACCTGTGCCCAACATAAACTCTCTCAAATTGGTGACTCTTGTCTTCCTGAAGCTGGGAAGGAACAGAGAGATTCCAAAAAGGAAGGAAAGGGAAGCTTCTGAGATTTTCTGGCACGGAAAAACTGTTTCCTTATATCCTAGTCCCTGAAAAATGAGATAAATAGGTGAAGAGCGTCCCAGAGAGCTTGTGAGGAAATTAAGAATGCCTGCTGCTTCACTGTGTGTTCCAATAATTAAAGATTGATTTATGGTCACAAACTCCTTTAAATGGATGGAGTTAAACTTTATTCTCATCCTAACTTGAATTACTTTAATTACCAGAGAATGAAAGTTTTAACGGGGGCCAATAAAAGAATGATTTCTGAATGGCGGCAAGCCCAGCTATGAGATGCAGGACAGCCAGGACGCAAAGCAATTGGAAACAAACCTGAAAAATAATCAGCTTTGCTTTTTGAGGTGTTGTGTTTTTTTTAATAGTAAGGGGGTGCATGAGTGGCTCAGTCAGTTAAGCCTCCCTCTTCAGTTCATGTCACGATCTCTAGGTTCATGAGTTCAACTCCTGCTGACAGCTTTGAGCCTGGAGCGGGCTTCGGATTCTGTGTCTCCCTCGCTCTCTCAAAATGAATAAACGTTTAAAAATGTAAATAATAATAATAAGCAAAATCGCATATATGAAATCACCAGATTCATATTTCATACTTTGAGCAACTCTGATCATTACACATGGGACTTTTAAAAGCTCGGTGGCCGTGTCTTTATTCCGATACCTAGAGTATTGAATAATATTGGTCAAGATTTTATTTATTTAATCAAGAAAAGACCAATCTCACCGGCTTTGCAACGTGCCTAGCCAGGGCTGTTTATGGTTTGGATCCCAGCTGGTGCCACGAGAGGTAAGGAGTCTGGCAGTCCTTCCGCAGCCGCGTAGGGTCAGAGGTAGTCCAAGTGCTTGAATAAGTGACGTGTAGCACAGAGGATCCTCAACTGTGTTCCAAACACTCTTAAGTTTGTGATACAAACATTTTCTTTTCTATGAGGAGCATCCTGTGAGAAATGCTGGGATCCCTCTAGACTGGAAGCAGCAACTTATGTAAAATCAAACACTTCTACTGTGCATGGCCCAACTTAGAGCCACTTAGATTTGTTAAAGCAGCTTAGATCCCAGCTTCCCCTCCGTTCAGCTCATGCTCCCTGCCCCAAAGTGCAGAACTATTTCTGCTCTATTCAACTAGATATTCCCACCTGGAGAAATAGGCCTGTATGTGGTGCTGCCTTCCCCGCATATTTCTACAGGTGAGCCAGAAAGGGCCGCCATATGAAATCCATGCAATTCCTATGCTCAACACCGTATGCACGGAATATTTAATATTCATGAAATTTCTATTACTTTTCTATAAAAAAAAACACAGCACCTCAAAAACTATATATATGTATGCGTGTATATATATATTTAGTTACTCCCAAATAAATGTGTATGTGTATATGTTTGATTATATATATATATAATATATAAGTGTGTATATATATATATATGCACTTACCAATTTTATATACATTTGGCAGGTAAAGGTAGGTATATGAGATTTCAAACCGGCTCTTTGAAAAAATAAAATGCTTTAGAACGTTCACCCTATTACATACCCTGGCAAATAAACATAAAGGCAACTAGCTGAGAATCATGAGGGCCCATGCCGAGTAGAAAGCACAGTATTCTAGGATTACAATGATAATTCTACTTTTACAAGATTGAACCATACAGCATTGTTAGCCCTAAGTGCCTTTCCCTTGGAGGTTATATAAAAGAATGACAGTATATTGAATGACCTTTAATTATTCAGTCTCCTTCTAAGGATACTGATCTGTATTCTAGATCCGAGTGTGGCTCAGAAACTAAATGAGAGAAAACTCGAAGAGAAATAGTAGCAGAGAAACAAGTGAATTGAAAAACACATGCCCCCGATCTGTTTCCTGTAGACAATTCCTCTCACTCTTTAGGGCATATTTATATTCATCTTCCCTCCCTCCCTTTCCGAAATGTCTAATAACACCAACCGAGAAGGGCGGATTTGAATTTTAAATTACAAAGGGCTCTGAATGCTGCAGCTAAGAGGCTTGTAAGTAACTGGAGACTAGAGTTTCACCTTCCGAAACTACGCTCCATCTCCTGCGATACAGACTTCGGCCTTGGCAACAGGCGGTCGGTTGCTTGCTTGCTTGATTAGCGGCCTGGGAGCCCAGGAGCTGCCTGTCTGCCACTGCCTTCTACGCAGGATGGGGACGAATGTGACGGGAGTCTAGTATTCCAGAAGCACTGCAGCCCAGCATGGCCAACACCGCAAGGGGCCTGGTGTTCACATAAGCGTCGGAAGGGTCTTCTGTTCTCCCAAGGCTCCAGAAAGTGTGAGCAGCGGGCCCCACCAAGCAAAAAGAACATCTTACTGAACAGGTGGCTGCCAAGGTGACCGGCGGTCTGTCTGTCTCCCCCAGCATTCAGCACCCATGGCCTGCTCAGCCGTACCCCCACCCCACCCCACCCCCGCCTTCCAGATGCTTGTCAGGAAGCTGGCCGCATGCTTTTGTTGCATATGCCCGACTTCACACATGGGCACTGCCGTCCGAGGGGAGCCCGCCTCACCCTCCACGGAACAAAAAACCCCTCTTCAGTGTAGGAGGTAGTGCAGGAGATGATGTTTCTAAGACCGCGGACAGATGGTAAAGAAAGGCAAGTTTGGAATTTATAGAGAGGCTGCGCTAGAACAATGTTTTCGGGTTCAACCTAAGGTCAATAGAGTTTGCTAGATATGAGAAACATGGAAATAAATGTTCTTTCTCTTTTCCAAGTGATTTGAGGAAAATATTCACTCTGAGAAAGCACTTCCTTATGCTTCTCGAGATGAAAAGAAGGTTTCTATTTATGTAGTATCCAAATGTCCTGGTGAGAAGCAAAACTTATTTGTCAAACACACTGAACCTACCCACCCATATTGACTCATCCACTCTCTTAGATGTACTCTGCAATCCAAAATCTTTAAAAAGGAAAATCGCATAATTTGTTGCTGTTTCTTCCCAGATAGGACTTATTCTGAATTTTGTAGCTTGGTGGGTTTTTTTTTTTTTTTCTACTTCACTATGTTACTTTTAAAAGCTTTTTGGTTTATTGCTAATTTCCCCCTTTTTGGGCTCCGTTGTACAATATGGTATGTGTGTTGGCTTGTAGTTTTGGAGCTGAATTTATGGGCCTGCTATAGTTCAAATGATCTTCTATTTTTTCTTGTTTTATTTTTGCCTGGGCTCGATATGTTTTATGAGGTTCTTTCCTATAGTCCTGCATTCATATCTGGCATAACCAAAATTCTATCTCTTATTTAATATTCCTTCAAGGTTTCAAACCTAAGTATTTTCTTTTCTTTCATGTGATGTTGGAGCTTGTTGTGCTTTTTTTTTTTTTTTTTCAATATCTGGTATCTGGAAACATTTCCTTCCACAGCAGAAATTTAAGTTCGCAAGAAATCCCTTTGGGAGCCTTTAATGTGTGTCGGAGGGCAGAGAGGAGAGACCGCCAACATTGGATTTCCTGTCCACTGAGGCCCAGAGTCTCTCTGCACAGCTGTGGGGGGTGGAATCAGGGGGGTACAGGGAGACAGAGGGTCTGATTCTCTACCCCTCCACTCCAAGGCACTTACCTGCCCGATTGCCTTTCTGCTCTATGAGACGCCGTCTTCCTGCTTCTGTTAGTAAACACACTGCTCTTTTCTACGCTTCTCACTTTCACCGCAGAAATGAGCCAAGAGGCTAGTGCTGGGATATCTTAAACAGGCTGACTTGACCCGCCAAGGAAAATTCGTAAACAGACGACAAAACCGTAAAGAGGTTTAGAGAAACACAGGGTGGCTCAGAAAGATGGGTGCCTGCAACAGCCCACGGAAGAAACATCTTCACAAACCACTCCACCCAAAGGAAGCTATAAAAACCTTAATGGTTCCTCAGGGACCCTCGATCCACCTTGGCCCTGCCTCTAACCAGCTATGTGGCTTTTGCACAAGTAACTTCCCCAGGGCTGATTTGCAGATAAGCCAGGGATGAAAGGGACGATGAAATTTGCAAGCCCAACTCCTATTCTTCCCAGCATAGAAATGGAAGGTTGGGGCAATCAAGTAACCTACCAAGATCATTAGTTACTTGGATCCAGGTCTCCTGATAGTCAATAAAAACATTTTTCTCACCGTATCATATAGTTTCTCTCATCTATAAAACATGAGTGTGTGTGTGTGTGTGTGTGTGTGCCTGTGTGAGTGTGTGCGTACATGTGTATGGTTGTGGAGGTGGGGGGGGAGTGGTGGTGACAATTGGTAACGTTTCTTGAAGGTTTAATGCTGCACAAGTCCGACTGAAAGAAGGTGGGTTTAGAGCATGTGAGAAGCAAGTTCAGAGTGATCACTTCTCGTTCCTCGTCCTTCTTCCTTTACCGCCTCCTTCCCTCACACCGTGTCTCCACACGCCATCTCTCGTTTCTTTTCTATCAACTACTTCTCTTCTGCCCATGATTCCCAGTTTGGAAATAGCTCTTCAGGACTTCTGGTTTATTTTGTGTAGTTTATCTCCTCTGGAGGACAATTACTAGAGATAACCAATTAGTAAATAAAAATTATGTCCCTTCAATGAGAAAGTGTTGCCCTATAATTATTTTTAGACAGATGGAATTGGAGGGGTAAAAAAGATTTTGTTCTGTATTTGGGGTTTCAGAGTCTTAACCATTTCTATAGAAGGGCGCTACAAATTCAGATTAGGAAGCTGGCTTCTGGAAAACACAGCATTTTAATTCCCATGTTGTCTGAGAAGAAGATAAAGCAGAGAGTACTCCTTGTACTAATGTGAAAAAGATGAATGACACCTAAATGGGTTTTCTTTGCATCACAGACCATGGTTAAGTGTTTTACATGCATTTGTCACTGCTATTAATGTAATCACATAAAACTTTCTCCTCTTCTCAAGTGCTTTTAAAGTGAGCTATTTGAGCTTTTGATTCTCCAGGTTTGCCTTCTCTTTCAAAATTAGCAAAGGTAGTATGTAAGCCCTGCATTTTTTTTTTTTTTTTAATGTGAGAGCAGAAGTGAAAAGAAAAGAATATGGTAGTTGCTTGGGTAAATTGAGAACTGCGGGCGTTACCTTTCAGGGGCCGTTACCCGTAACTGTAATAAAAATATCCTGAGAGGATCATAAAGGATGTTGCAAATACTGGCAGTGTATTATATAATATTAATGCCAGATCATCTATGGAGGCCTTCCACATAAGTGTTCTGTGTTTTCCCTCTGACTCAGGAGCTCACAGCTACCTCAGGGAGAGACCCTCAATCTAAGCTGTACCCTGCCCATAGGGGAACCTTGGGACGGAAACATGGCAGTCATAGACCTTGCTATGGCACTGGTTTCCTAGGCCCACGTGTTTATAATTGTCACTGTGGCCTTGGGCAAATTACTTAATCTAAGACTCAATGCCTCATCCAATACTTCCCTTCCAGGGCTCCACCGAGGTAACGCACCTAGCGAAGAGATGGGCAACAGAGATTCACTTACTGACTAATGTCGGTTCTCTCCAGTATTCGACGGAGGGGACACAAAGTTATGGAAAGTGTCCTTGAAAGCCCATAAAGACTTTCTTACTCTGCCATAGTCCAGGAAAAGCAAGGTCATTTTTGTTTTGTTTTCAATTAATAGAATTTCCTTTTTAGAGCAGAGAGTTCTCACTTATTCCCCATCCCACCTCTCACTGCCCCAAGTTTCTTCTGCTATTAACAATTTGCATCACTGTGGTATGTGTATTTGTTACAGTTGATGAGCCAATATTCATGTTTTATTATCTGCTAAAGTGCATTGGGCTTCATCCTGATTTTTTGTACATTCTGTGGGTTTTGACAAGTGTATAAGGCCATGTGTCCACCACTATGGTATTGTTATACACAGCAATAGTTGCACTGCCCTAAAAGTGCCCTGTGTTCCACCTTTTCATGTCCCTTTCCCTTCCCCTAAATTTCTGGCCAGCCTTTTACTGTTTCATAGTCGTGGCTTTTCCAGAATGTTGTATAGTTGGAAGCATACAGTATTTAGCCTTTTCTGGCTGGCTTCTTCCACTTAGCAATATGTATTTAAGTTCCTCTTTTTTGTTGCTTAGTAGCTCCTTTCTTTTTATTGCTGAATAATTTTCCATTATATGAAGATACTACAGATTGTTTATACAACCCTTATCGAAGGGCATCTTAGTTGGTTCCAAGTTTTAGCAATAACGAATAGACTTGCTATCCACATTTGTGTGCAAGTTTTTCTATGGACATAAGTTTTTGATTCATTTGGGTAAATACTGAGGAACACAATCGCTGTATGATATGATAAGAGTATGGTTAGTTTTGTAAGGAACTGCCAAACTATCCTACAATAGATGCTGTACCATTTTGCATTCTCACCAGCATTTTTTAAATGTTGAAAAATTCTTTGGATGAAAGGGCACATTTCTATTATGAGTCACGAACATTTGCAAGTCTCTCTATTTTGTTTGCATCCAAAAGTTGGGGTTATTTGAATTTCTAAAAGACTCAAACTTACATTCCAAAGACTTCTTGCATCTGAAAGTTATTTCTTCCTATTATAAAGAGTATAATGACCCACATGGGGAAAATATTATTACAGGCATGGTAGGTCAAAAATATATTAAAAGAACAAATTAGATAATTTTATTTGTTAAAAATTTGAAATCCAATATACACCAAAAAATGGCAGATCATTCACAAAATATGAGAACCATAAATCCAATGTGGAAAAAATATTTCATCTGGAATGGTGTTGTGAAATGGGTCAATCTAAAAGGATATAAAGAAGAGAAAAAGGGAAATACATGTTGTTTGTGGAGTCAAAGTTACATTTTGCTTATTTAGGTCATTTTAAGGTTGGATGCTTGCATGTTCATTATTATATCTTCCCTAAGCTAGAAGCACATCATGAGAAATGTCTACTTGCTCATGACCTTCTCATGATGCAGGTTAAGATAGGAGAGTCAGGGAGGAAGGGCAAGGAGGATTGGGTAGTGACTATTTCAGAGCTTTATTCTTAAGGAGAGAACAGTTATCTTTTAAAAAAAATTTTTTTTATAGTTTATTTATTTTTGAGACAGAGAATGAGTGGGGGATGGGCAGAGAGAGAGGGAGACATAGAATCCGAAACAAGCTCCAGGCTCTGAGCTGTCAGCACAGAGCCTGATGAAGGGCTCAACCCCATGAACTGTGAGATATGACCTGAGCTGAAGTCAGATGCTTAACCGACTGAGCCACCCAGGCACCCCGAGAGAACAGTTATCTTTGAAAGATGTTCCTTACATTGACTCAGAGTTGGTAGACTAGTGGAATGGCTTTGCCTGAAAACTCCAAGGCTCCTTATATGAAACTTTGGCTAGAAAAATCCCAATCTATGGTTGATCAAGTAAGAAGCAGGCAAGCCCTTTGATGGATGTCCAGTTAGCCAACAGGTCTGTAATTTGGGAAGAGTGATGAATTGTTGCTTTACAAGGTGGTCAAGTACCGTTTATTCAGACAGCAAGTGTGCCTACTTTGTTGATGGTGAAATCAAATGTATTGAGGTAAGACTATAGAAGAAAGAGCTATTGACATGCCAGTGGGCAAAGTGGCCATTACCTGAACAGACTCCAGGAAAGAAGAAGGTTTGGAGGGTCGCAGAACAGCAGCAATAAAGGAGTAGATGTGGCCATTACCCTGCCACAGAGGACTCCCTGCCAATATAGCTCCTCTACTGGATTTCCACCTGCCTTTCCTTCAGTGGGGGATACAACTGCCTATTCGCTACTGGCTTTTTCTAACCAGACAAATCTTCAGAAAGCCCTTGAACTGAGAGGTGACAAGCGATGCCAATTGGGAGAAAACTGGTGGTCTGCAAGTCTGAGCAAAAGCAGAGTCAACAGAGCAAACTATTTTGGGGCAAAGGCAAACACAGGTTAAAAATCCAAGCACTACTAGATTTGAGAAGACAGAGATGGAGAAATAGGAAGAAAAAGCAAGAAAACTGGCTGAGTTAAATCTGTTAACACCTAACAGATGACTACAACAGAATAACTTGTCATTCTTAGTATATATGCAGTCACAAAGTTTCACAAATATTGATCAGTAACATGGAATTGTAAAAATTTAACCCCTATCTACTTGAGGTAATGTTTCCAGGTAGTTAGAGGAAGAGAATAAAAGTCATGCTGGGCTGGGTCTGTTCCCAGCTTTGGAATTTGGCAGCTTTTTCAGAGTTTCACTCAAGTTCTCAGGTCAAAAGAATCAAGTAGAAAAGGTATTCATGTAAACACACTGTGTTTTTCTGCGAGTAACAGACCTACTCCAGTTATTTATTTTAGATTTGCAAAAATGTTCTCATCTCAGTAGCTTCAAGGCATGTGACAACATAAAAATTAATACTCTTTAGAGGAAATTTCTATCAGCCCTATACAATAGTTTCTTCCCGGTCCTCTGAAAAATACAAATCAGAATTCTTCTACCATGGTTTGGATTATTTCCTAATTTTTGGTGAATTTTAAAAATGTCTCACGACACACCTGCAACTAAAGAATAGTCTCATCAGTAGGAGATAATCAATTTTTTAAATGACTCCCTGTGGATTATAAAGTAGAATCTAAAAATTTTCTCCCTACGCTTTTGAAAACACTTTTTCAGAGGTTATGATATCTCATTCTGTCCATAATTTTGGTGTTTTCTCTGCAAGTGTGTGCTCTTTCTACAGAGTTTATCATTCACTGCATCTCCTGATGAGTGAGATCTTGAAAATCTAATCCAGGACACCAGACTCTTAGGAGAGCTTTACTTTGCTTTATTTAGAAGGAGGGACTTCTGTGGTTAGTCATCTAAATTTCATATGCATAAAATAAGTTATATTTCTAACACTGCTTCTCTTCTAGAAATGGGAATCTGTGAGTGAAGTAATGCACTATAGGTAAGCTCTAGTTGGTTAACATTGTATAGCCTCTCTTGATGCCGTCACTATCCTATCCTTGATGCCAGTAGCTTTCAAATATTTCCTTCTAGTTTTGTAAAATTGGAATTTTGGTGACTCATTTAGGATGTGCTAGAGACAGTCCATGGATACTTATGGGCACCTGTGCTATGCAATTCACAGTCCTGGAGCTACTTAAAGTTAAATGGTAAAACAGGAAAAAAATACTTCATGTTTTTTGTAAAATAGTTTGTTGTCCTTTTTGAGACAACAAAAAAGTATTAACGAAGAAGAAAGTAATTTAAGATTACATTTAAGGCAACTGTTAAACACTTGCAAAATAATATAATATGGTCTCTGGACTGTGGAGAGATGCAGAAAACAGTATTAGGAAGAAAGTGGAATGGGTTGGGTTAGGTTGTGATGACTTCCTGGAATACCTAAGTCTCGGCCCAGATTTTGATGGTTAGGTAGAAGATGGGAGGCATTATAAGCAGAAGAAAGAACAGGTAGGCAAGAGGGGCTTAACAAGTCTAAGACATGGAATTCCCAAGTTAATTAGACAAAGGTAATATGCACCATGTGAATAGGAAAAATGGACATAGCTAATGAACTTCTACTTCTAATGCATTTGAAATTTTATTTTAGGATTAACTTTTCATCTTGTATTAGTTAAGTCTTTGAAGTTCAAATCATATGAATCAACTTGACATAGCTAAAGTGGAAAAAAAGGACTTATATGGATACTGGAAAAGCCCTAGAATCCTGAGGGGTCTAAAGGAATTTAAAAAAAAAACAAAAACAAAAACAAAAAAACACCATTATGGGCATTCACAATATGCCAGAAAGAGGACAGTCATGGGGAGATCCTCCAAAGCCCCCAATTCCCCACCAGCGTTTTCTCCCCATCTTTCTGCTTCTCTTTCTTTCCCCTGTGTTTCCAAGTTATTTTATCTGTTCCCTGATCTAAGTGGCAGAAAACATGACCCAAGTGTTTATACCTTCTTTCACCAGCCCAAATTAAGGTTGGAATCTCTTGGGCTCCATTCAAAATTGCCAAGAAAAGACTCTGCTAGGCTCAGCTGATGTCAGTTGCCTATCCCTGGATCCAATAACTCTGGAGTCTATTGGACATTCTCACAATGTATAAAGATGGCTGCCAGAAACCAGCTCCTATGAGCGAATGAATGAAGGTAAAGGATGAATCCCAGAGAAGGGAGGCCAGATAACCCAATGTGTGTCTCCTACACTTACGTATATAAAGTCACATCCTTAATTCTACTGGATTCACATGTATGATAACTAGAAAATATTTTACGAATTAGGCTGCTTTAAGGGATTATTAGGATGCCGGGAAATATACTCCCCATTTGCAGGATGGCATGTCCTGTGGCTGAGTCATGCCAGCAAGACAGGGCTGAGGTAAGCTAAGCTCTGGAATTGGAGAATAGGGGTTTGAGACTTCTGGTAGAAGATGGCTGAAGGGTCATCCTTACCAAATATCAAATTTACCATTTGAGCAACTCAAATAGATTTAAACACATATCAATTAGATTTAAATCAAATAGTTGCATGTTTAAGCTTTATTGAGGTATAATTGATATATTTAAAATGGCACACATTTAGCGTATACATTTTGATGAGTTTGAACATATGCATGCATCTGATACCATCACATCTTAAATACTAAACATATTCATTGCCTCCAAAAATGTCCCTGTGTTCTTTTGTGTTGTTTTTGCTGCTATTGTTGCTTATAAGGACATTTAACATGAGATCTATCATCTCAACATATTTCAAAGTGTGCAATACTGTATGGTTAACTATATTCAGTTGAATTATTTATTTTATAGATCCCAGATATAAAAAGTAAAATAAGGTCCACCATGAAAAAGGAATTAAGAGATCCTTATGTTAGCTAAGATTCAGAAGATGTTAAACATTCTACTCATGGACATTTTATTCTGGAATTTGTTCTTGATTTATAGCAGAAACCATCCCTTTTTAAAAAATGAGAATGAAAATAAAAATATAATTTCTCATTCTCATAAATCTTTTTCTGAACATGTCCACTATTAGAATACTTTTATGGACTGTGTCAAGATCTTTGAACTAAATGGACTTATTTATATGCAAGGTTCTTCTTGCCATGAGAACTTCTTTCCTACTAGTAATAGAAAATCCACTCGGGCCAAATGGTATGTCCTGTCAATAAACACTACATGAATTCACTTTCTCAATATGCCTGGAAGGCTCTAAGCGAGGTACTGAAGTGTTTACAATTATGGATATCAGTACAGTCGGTCCAAAATAAGACTGATTTCTAAAAATCAGGCTGGCAGTGAGCAGTGCTCATCGGCCATGAGTCATTCTCTCTGCTTTCAGCACAGAACTCTACTGGCTCCAATTCTCTTGACTCCATACATGTAGGTCACTGATATACCAGAATATATGGAGATCAAAGCACTATTGATAGGCTCTACTGCCTTGGGTTCTATCTTGAATTAGTGTCATACGGTATTATAGTAAAAATAATTGAACCTCAAGAAATGATTTAATTCTTCTCATGAGAGAGAACATTAAGATTCATTTTAACATTATTTGCCCCTCCTATGAAAGAGCAATAAAAATAAAATTCAATTGCATGACAGACCTATGGTTGTTGCTTCATTTCAACAAGAGATAACATGAAGGAGGAGGCATTAGGTTAACAGACTGAGGGGAAAGTATACGGTGTTTGCCATACAGAACCCTCACTAAGTCTGAACATAGGATCTATTAATCAACGTCATCACTGGTTTGTTCAAAGTAAAGTAAGTAGGTTATTTTCCAGCTTATTTTTCCCAATACCTAACAATACACTGGGTCTGGGTCCCACTTAGAAAGCTGAAATGACCTTGGAACTGTTCTTCATGCAGGCTGGGATGTAAAAGGAATACCTCTGAAAGTCTAGGTCTTACTCTGGAAGTTCTCCAATATTATACAAAACCAAGAAGAAAAGACATGAGGAGATAAGATGGAGAAGCTGATGGTTGAAGCTAAAACAGGCTGGATTGTGTTTCAGTCTGAAGGAACAAGGATGGGCAGCAAGCCTGCGGCCTCCGGGAGGGAGAGGGAGAAGAATAAGGAGCAGACCCTAAAAAATAGGCTCCATGGAAGAATAAACTCATGTAGCTTGCCCAGTGCCTAGAATAATGCCAGGCATGCTGTGAATACTCAGTTAATACTTGTAAAATAATAAGTGGCTGACTAAATAATGAGTTCACAAAAGGTGAGTTTGTATAATTTGGTACACAAAATAGTCAATGTCAACACATGCTGCATTGAATGGCCTTTAAAAGTCTCTGACTATACCAGAGTGGAAATATGC
This sequence comes from Hyaena hyaena, assembly GCF_003009895.1. NCBI lineage: Eukaryota > Metazoa > Chordata > Mammalia > Carnivora > Hyaenidae > Hyaena > Hyaena hyaena. Next base: position 1,322,794 of record NW_024080799.1, on the reverse strand, counting down.
AGAATGGAAAAGAGTAAACGCAAGAATGAGAACTTACGTTGTGCAAAAGGCCTTTCTTTTCGTATTTCATTATAATGATTATCTCCATTATTATCATAGTAATTATGCTTCCATTAAGTGTAGAGTCTGTCTCTAATTTTTCCCTACTATTTGAGTGTCCTGTGTTTTCTCTTCTTTTTAAAGAAAAACTTCAGAAATAATGCCAAATAAAATCAAATTTGTAGTATCGTAATAATACACCTTCCCCATTAAAGATATTTTATTTGAGAATACTATTTCCATTTATTACTTCTTTTTTTTTAATGTTTATTTATTTTTGAGAGAGAGAAAGAACATGCAGGAGAGGGGCAGGGAGAGAGGAAGACAAAAGATCCTAAGCAGGCTCCAGGCTCTGTGCTGACAGCAGAGAGCCCGACGCAGGGTTTGAACTTGCTAACTGTGAGATCATGACCTGACCTGAAGTCAGACCTTAACTGACTGAGGCACCCACAGGCCCCTCCATTTACTACTTTTTTTATCTTGGCAAAATGTCCTATTGCCAAAATTAAACTCACCTCCCTCCAAATATTTGACACTCTCAACCCTTATCTGACCCCATGTTATAGACTCAATCTCATGTCTTCCCATGTACATACCACCCCAATTAAAGTGACTTCTCTATTGTCTCATGCCACTTTATTTCTTAGATTTTCGTTATGTTAGCCCCACATCTGGGTGCTAGCCCTTTTTCTTTTGAGTTGCTACTTTCACTTTCAAGTTCTAGTTCAAATTGTAATACTCAATTTTTATATATTCAGTCGTTTTTCACAGCGTTTTGATCTCACTTCTAATTTTTAGACCAAAGTCAGTGTTTTAGGTCCTCTGCATAGGCTTTTTATGGTAGGCATTTGATAAATATTTGTTGATTTTTTTTCTAGCTGTAGTTTTGTGAGTCAGTATCTATTTTCATAGCCACATTTAAAGGCAACCATAGACTGAAACACTAGATAGGATGCCATGAGTAGTTGATGTGTTACACATTTGACAAGAGCCCATTAGGGCACAGTTTTCTCCATCCTTCTGAAGTAGGAGCATATGATCTGCAGCCAATAAGTTTTGTTCATTCCAATGTAAAATATTATTTCCAAATTTCATCAGTCTTGTGTTTTTCTTTGATTTCTCTTTCTGCCGAATGATGAGTATATTAGTCACAACGGGTCAGAACTAAAAGTCTTTGCCTGAGTTTATGAACTTTACAATGATTTCTTCAGAAGCAACATCTGGCTATAAGGACTTCATAAGACAGCTGCAGTAGATGCTGTGCAAGTGACAGCAGGTTACTGTGAGTTCAGACTGCTGTAGGGCTCTGTTTGTACCGTGATTTTGTCTTCCGTAGCTCCTACTCTTTAGTTGTCCTTCTGACAAGCTCTAAGTCATTTCTCTAATAAAGATGTCTAATAGTTAGAAAGCACTTGCTAAGGCGAGATGCGGTACTATGCCAAATTTAACATTGGTAGAACTGTGTTGATAAAGAGATGATTGATATTTGTAATTTAATTTTTTGAAAATGTATGCTTCTTGCTTTTGATAATGGGAGAGCAGCATATACCAAAATAATCCTCCTGCCATTGGCAATTATATACTCTGGACAACATATAAAATACGACTGCTTGAAGTACTGAGGAGCGACTGAAAGCAGGCCAGCAATGGAAACAATATGATCCTTGAAATAAGGGAAACAAACTGGGTAAGATATACAGATATATATGTAAATTGATCTATATCTATCTATCTATCTATCTATCTATCTATCTATCTATTTATTATTGGCTTTTCTTTTCTTTTTGAGGCAGTCCCCTGTCCAATGCAGCATATAGGGTTGAGAACTCAATCAGAAAGAAGTCCTAGTGAAGAAGTCAGAAGTCAGAACAGAGCAGCTGGAAACTGAAAAAGAAATTATGCAAATGAACCAGTCACCAATGGGGGAGGTCCTCAAATCTGCAAACTACCTTTAGATTCTCAGCTAAATCCTGAACTGCACAAATGAGAAACATGAATGCAATGTCTCTAGGGCACCTGGCTGGCTAGGTTGGTAGAGCATGTGACTCTTGATCTTAGCGTCATGAGTTTGAGCCCCATGTTGGATGCAGAGACTACTTAAAAAAAGAATGCAGTGTTTCTGGTGGAAATCAAATGCAAGAAAGCTGGACGAACTAGCAGAGATTTCAACATCTGCATACTTCGGGAGAAACAGAATTTGGCAATCAAAAAGTTAATGGGGTTTGGTAAACATCTTAAACTTTTTATTGAAACCCCAGAAGGCCACACTTGAGGAGTAAGAATCACATCCCAGAACTAAGATTAAAATTAAAATAAATCCACCCTAACAAAGCTCCAAACTAAAACTAAATATTGGCAGGATCAAGGAGATCCACCAATAATTTAACTGCCTGCTATAAATAATCAAATAAACAAACAAATAAAAAACTGTCAGTATTTTTCAGAGTAAACTGCATAGTACAGAAACTCTAAAATCTGGGGCGCCTGGGTGGCTTAGTCGGTTAAGTGTCCGACTTTCGCTTGGGTCATGATCTCGCGGTTCGTGGGTTCGAGCCCCACGTCGGGCTCTGTGCTGACTGCCAGCTCAGAGCCTGGAGCCAATTTCAGAGTCTGTATCTCCCTCTCTCTCTGACCCTCCCCTGCTCACGCTGTCTCTCTCTCTCTCCTAGAAATAAATAAAAAATATATATATAAAATGTATCATCATGTACAATCCCTGCCATATATTTTTAAATTATTAACTTATGAAATGTGTGTTAAAATTACATAATTATTACTTATTAAAAATTATTAAACACAAGAAAATGTGACCCATAGTCAAGAAAAAGATCAGCCAATAAAAACAGAACCAAAATCACTCAGATGCTAAGATTGTTAGTCAAGAGCTTTAGAATAACTGTGATAAATATATTGAAGGAGCAGGGGAGAGGGTGAGGGAGAATGAGAGAGAGTGAGATATAGAGACAGAGAGAGAGAATCCAAAGCAGTGCTCAAACTTACAAACCTTGAGATCATGACCTGAGCCGAAATCAAGAGTCAGGCACTCAACTGATTGAGCCATCTGGGTGCCCCTGGAATGACTTTAAAGTACTGAAATAAGTAAGTAAATAAGTAAGTAAGTAAGTAAGTAAGTAATTAAATAAATAAATAAAACTTGTAAAGTTAGAATTCTGTATTCTATAAAAATATCTTCCAAAACTGAAGACAAATTAGGGGTGCCTGGGTGAGTCAGTCAATTAAATGTCTGACACTTGATTTCAGCTAAGGTGATGATCTCACTGTTTGTGAGTTTGAGCCCTGCATCGGGCTCTGGCTTGACAGTGTGGAGCCTGCTTGAGATTCTCTCTCTCCCTCTCTCTCTGCCCCTACATTGCATATTCTCTCTCTCTCTCTCAAAATAAATAAATAAACTTAAAAAATGAAGTCCAGGGCACCTGGGTGGCTCAGTCAGTTGAGCGTCTGACTTTGACTCAGGTCATGATCTCACAGTTTATGATTTTGAGCCCTGCATGGGTCTGTGTGCTGACAGCTCAGAGCCTGGAGCCTGCTTTGGATTCTGTGTCTCCCTCCCTTTCTATGCTCCTCCCCCATTCTCTCTCCCTCTCTCTCTCAAACATATACATTAAAACAATATTTTTTAAAAATGAAGGCAAATTAAAGAATCATGGTGCCACCACTATCGAAAATAGTATTAAAAGTGTTAAACTATTAAAAATAGAACTACCACATATGATTCAGCAATCCTACTTCTGGGTATATATCCAAAAGAAATGAGAACAGGATCTTGAAGAGACATCTGCACCCCCATGTTTATTGCAGCATGAGTCATATTAGTCATGATATAGAAACAACCTAAGTGTCCACTCATGGAGGAATGAATAAAGAAAATGCAGCAGATCTACATGACAGAATATTATTCAGACATGATAAAGAAGAAATCTCATCAAAACATTACGCTAAGTGAAATAAGCCAAAAAGAGAAAGACAAACACTGCGTGGTCTCATTTATATGTGCAACCTAAAAACAATAGCAACAACAAAACGTCACTGAGCCCTCTGAAATAGAGTAGAAGAGTGGTTGCCAGGAGCTGGGGGAGTGGAGGAAATAGAGAGAGACTGGTAAGAGTACAAATGTGCAGCTATAAAATGAATAAGGTCTGAGGATATAATATAGGATACAATGACTATAATTGATTACACTGAATTATGTTATTAAAATTTACTTAGAGTAAAGCATAAATGTTCTCACACAGACACAAAAAAGATAAGCGTGAGGTGAAGGACATATTAACTAGGCGGTGGATGTCCTTCCCAACGCATTGGTGATTTGTCTAATCACCACGATGTGTACACTTTAAGTTTCCTACAATTTTATCTATCCATTATACTTCAATAAAGCTGAAAAAAGGAGAACATTCTAGAAAAGCAAAAGTGAAGCTTATCTGTTGCCAGAAGATCCAAGCCACAGGAAAGGGTAAAGAAGTTCTGCAGGCTGAAGAAAAATAACACCAGATGAAAATTACAGGAAGAAATGAAAGATACAGGAAATATGTTTGTGGATCAATAAAGAAGATTATTTTTCCTGCTTTTCTAATTGTCTAACAGACAATTGGCTGCCAAAAGCAAAAATAATCATTATTTCCAGGTTATAATTTATTAGGAGCTTACTTTATACTAAGCACCATCCTGTGTTTTAGAAATGTTCATTTATATAATCCCCCAATAAGATAACAAGATGCACGGATGTGTAGAAACTTGACCAAGGTCACAATTAATGTCATTTAGGAGTGTAATGGTTAAAATAAGGGTTCTAGAATTAAATAGACCTAGATTCAAATGCTTTCTTTTCATGTACTGGCTGAGTGTACTTGGAAAATTACTTAATACTTTAAACATCAATTTCCTCATGTGCAGCATATGCATAATAATATCTCCTAAGTTGTGAAAGTTGAGTGAAATAATTCATACAAAGAAAAGTATCCCAAGGCAAGGCATCTACTAAACTTTCTACAAATGTTAGCCATTGTTAGTACGTGATCTGGCATTGGAGCTGCGCACATCCTGCCTAGAAAGCTCGTGTCCTTAACAAGCACCACGCTCCCTCTATCTCTTAGAAGACAGCTCTAAAACATGAAAAATGAAAAAGACAAAGCAAAACAAAAAACTTTTCCTATTAGGGAATCGGGAATGTAGAAAGTACAAATGTCCTTGCCAATTGAAAAGGGAAAAAAATCTGCTACTTTTTTGATAGAAGACATCTGTTTTGAAAATTGTTAAAGTCAAGGGTGGAAATATTTATTTTAAATACCTTTAGATACTCAAGATTCCATCTCACACAGCCTTTTCAGGTTTTATTTCAGCAGCACATTTTCTGTACTAACGAAAACAAACAAACCATCACCAAAGAGGTGCATCTCAGAACATGAACGTTGATGTCAAGCATTTAGAATGTTAAGAGTAAAAACATTCTGGTTAGTGATGTTTTCTAAAAAAAATTTTAATCAAATCGATCAATCTGATAATCCAGTAAAATTATTGTTTGATGTATAGGCTACTATGTAGCTTTCTTTTTGGCCTTTTGAAAAGGTCATAGGCAGTAAGGAAGCTTCCTGTGTGAGCAGTGCACACCTCTAAAAGCTGTCCTGCTATTCATGGGGTTTTAAAATGGCTCAATTCCAGGTCCTTAAATAATTATGGTATTAATTAGTTCATTCATTTATTTACTGAAAAAAATTTGTAAGAATCTACTATATGCCAGGCACAGTGTAAGGCGTTAGGGGACATGCACGAAAGAATAGACATCCAGAAACGACCATCTGGGAAAGGACTCAGAACAGACTGCAAGTAGGGATATATATCCAGTGTGACAACTGCTATGGCAGATGGATTAGGGAAAAGGACCTCAAGAGGACAGAGAAGAATCCTAGATTGGCTTCACAGTGACCTGATTAACTACACTGATTAACAATGTATAGTTAATCAGACCTTTTAAAATTTATTTTATTTTATTTTTTATTCATATGAGGGAGAGAGTCAGAGAGAGAGAGAGAGAGAGAGAGAGAGGGAGGGAGCATGAGCTATGTAGAGGGGTAGAAGGAGAGAGAGACAGAGACAGAAACAGAAACAGAAACAGAATCTTAACCAGGCTCCATGCTAGCACAGAGCCTGATACAGGGCTGGATCCCATGACCCTGGGATCATGACCTGGCCAGAATCAAGAGTCAGAGGCTCCACTGACTGAGCCACCCAGGCACCCCCTGTTATGTTAGCAAGTAGTTGAGAAATACACAATCTAAACACACTAAGATCCTAAAGGAGCAAAATGGGATAATGTTTTAAAACTAAAACAACATCAAAACCTTCTAGACATTGCACTTGACAATGAATTTTTGGATGTGATACCAAAAGCACAGACTGCAAAAGCAAAAAGAGACAGGTGGGATTACATCAAACTAAAAAGCTTCTGCACAGGAAAAAAAAATCAACGAAATGAAGGCAACCTATAGAATGGGAGAAAATATTTACAATATTTGCAACGATACATCTGAAAGAGGGTCAATATCCAAAATATATAAAAAACTCCTACAAGTCAATGGCAAAAAACAAATTATCTAATTTAAAAGTGGGCCAAGGACCTGAATAGACTTTTCACCAAAGAAGATACACAGATGGCTAACAGGTGTATGAAAAGGTGGTCAACATCACTACTCATTGGGAAAAATTAGAACTACGTTGAGATCTCTCCTCACACCTGTCACAATGGGGATATTATAAAACAAAAACAATAACAACAACAAAACATAGCAAGTGTTGGTGAATATGTAGAGAATAGGGAACTCTTGTACATTCTTGATGGGAATGTAAATTCGTGCAGTCACTATGGAAAGAGTAAGGAGGTTCCTCAGAACGTAAAAATAGAATTATCACTTGATCAGCAATCCCGCTTCCAGGTATATAAAAGGAATTGGAGCCAGGATCTGGGAGAGATGTCTGTCGTCCCAAATTCACCACAGCCTTGTTCACAATCACGAAGATGTGGAAAAAACCTAAACGTCCATTGAAGCATAAATGGATAATGCGATATACAAACTTCTAGTTATAAGATAAGTTAGTACTAGAGATATAAGATACCACACTGCTGTAGGGAACACATGAAAGTTGTTAGGAGCGTAGATCCTAAGACTTCTCATTATAAGGAAAAAAATATATGTATGTATGTATGTATCCATATGAGATGATGGATATTAACTTGTGGTAATCATTTAATAATAAATGTAAGTCAAATCATTATTCTATCCATCTGAAGTTATCTAATGCTGTATGTCATTTATATCTCAATTAAACTGGAGAAAACATGGAACTGCTATATAATCCAGCATTTCTACTTTATTCACCTAAGAGAATGCAAACACTAACTCTAAAAGATATATGCACCCCCCTGTTTTTTGCAGCAAATATCCAAGAAATGGAAACAATCTAAATGCCCAAGTGGGTGACTGGATAAAGAAAATGTGGTATATATATAAAAAGAAGGAAAGCTGGCCATTTGCAACAACATGGCAACATGGACGGACCTAGAGAGAATTATGCTACGTGAAACAAGTCAGACAGAGAAAGACAAATACTGTATGATCTCACTTACATGTAGAATCTAAAACAAAACAAACAAAACATTTAAAACAACAAAACAAGCTCATAGATACAGAGAACTGATTGGTGGTTGTCAGAGGCAGAGGGTAGAGGTACACGAAACAGATGAAGGTAGTCAGAAGGTACAAACTTGCAGTTACAAGATAAATAAGGAGGATGTACAGCACGGTGACTATAGTTAATAACAGTGGGTTATATATCTGAAGGCTGCTAAGAGAGTACATATTAAAAGTTCTCATCACAAGAAAAAAATTGTAACAATGTATGGTGATGGATATTAACTCAACTTCTTGTGGTAATCATCTCTCAATGTGTACAAATATCAAAATATGTTGTACATCTGAAACTGATAATAATGTTATATGTCAGTTATAACTCCATTAAACAATGTGATATATACAAACAATAATGTAATATTCTGCTTTAAAAAAGAAGGGAATCTTGCCATTTTCAACAACATGGGTGGACCGACCTGAAGGACGTTAGGCTAAGTAAAATAAGCCAGCCACAGGACAAATAGCTGCATTCCTCTTTTATGAGTAATCTAAAATAGTCAAACTCATAGAACCAGAGAGTAGAATTGTGGTCACCATGTGCTGGGGGAAAAGGGAGATAAAGGGGCATTTGGATCAAAAGGTACAAAGTTTCAGTTATGCAAGATGAAAAAGTTCTACAGACCATTGTACCACATAGAGACCATAGTTATCAGCACTGTGTTGTAGACTTAGAATTTTGCTAAGAAGGTAGATCTTAGGTTAGGTGCTCTTACCACAAAAGACAGAAAATATTATAGAGAAAGAAAGAAAGAAAGAAGGAAGGAAACTTTTGGATGTGATTAGATAAATTTCCAGCCTTGAGCATAGTGATGGTTTCACAGTGCATTATCACCAAACTCATCATGCCATATATATTAAATATGTATAGCTTTTTGAATATCAATCATACTTCAATAAAGTGTTTTACAAATAAAATTTTAAAAAGAAAGTGCAAAAAAAATAAAAGGAATGCGAATTATATTAGGTATCAATCACGCCAATCTTAAAACTTAGCCTTTTATGGGTCCATATTACTTTGCTATAACATTCCATAACAAATAAGCTAAAAATAAAAATAACACTGATACATTCAAAATATATTCTCTGTCTTCCAGTATTTAAAAAATAGAGCACATCACAAAGTAAGGTTTGGCATCAACTTAGTAACAGACATTTTATAAAACCAGATTAAATCAAAGAGCTTTAGACAAATAGAGATAACCTGAATTAACGATGTAGAGTTATGAGTAGACGGACCTGCCACATATTTCTGTTTTTGTTTGGCTTAACTTAGGAGGCACTTTCTTGTTTTACCTTGGCACCGATTATAAAATGGCGTCATGTCCTATTTACTTGGAATTTACCTCTCACCGAGGACATACTGCTTAAGAAACCAAAGGTTTCAACACAATCCTAAGGAGTCATCATTTAAGTACGACATGATTTAAAGAATCAAGCAAAGTATGAACACCTTGTTTTGACACAAGTCGGTAGATATTTACTTAGATTTAAGTAAATGATGATTTGTCATAAAAAAAAAATACCCAAGACTCTTACACAAATCTGTTCAAACTTGCTAACTGGAACCACTAATGATGTCACACTTTATGCTTTGGAGTTTGGGGGCTTTGATAATGTATGATGAAATGTAAAGAAAATCATCTTAGCACTTTAGCACATCAGTGGATCTCTTTAATGAGTGAATATAATTCACCTCTCACATAGTAACAATAGCAATAATAATAATAAGTGGCATGGCTATTTGGAGTACATTTTTTAAAGAAAGAAGGGGAAGCAACATTTTGGTAGAAAGTATTTTTGTCCCTTTCAAAATGGATGGAAAGCACTGATACAGCTCTAAGTGCAAGTCTGAATGCTCTACTTAGTTCATTTTGCTGTGAACGGAACTAAAAAAGTCAAGACAGTGTCCTTAAGTCGGATTATCCAGTGTGGGTGCCCCTCAGGGTGAAACCTAAAAAGGAATGAGTCCTCCTTGCCTTTCTCTTTTTTTCTTTAACTAATAAAGATGAATCAAGCAACCTCCCAGGACCAGAGTTAAATGGCAGGTAACAATTTAACGGAAGTCTGAAGACCTGGAAGGGGGATAATGGCAAGCTCAGGCTGCTTTGGCTCACACCTGTGGCAGAGGACTGTACATGATCCTTGTTTGATTCTTAGTGTGGGAGGAGGTATTAAGCTGACTGTAAATCTTGATGACTCAGAATGTTACCTTCCTCCTTGGGCATCTTCTCAGCTATTATGATTGGACCTTCTAGATTCCAGGACAGGGACACCTTCCCTTCCCGCCTCCCATCCCCCAGCCCACATTTGGATTCGAGGAGCTTCGAAAAGAGAGCCTGTCTCCAAACATCTTCATTTCTGATAAAGCCAGGTGGGCTTCGAAGTATGTCTGATTTGTTGTCTCATTTACTATTAAGCTTTACTCTCTTCTTTGGTTGGATTTTTATTAAAGCTCAGATCTTTAAAAAAGTATGCTCAAGTGGCTAAAAATGTATTCAACAGTTGGATATATTCTTAAAAATTTAATGGCAATAGAAATAATGATTCTTCAGCAAAGGAAAAAGTGGAGTAATTTTTATTTGCTCTGACCGTCTGATGTTAGGATTTGGCATTTCCTTGTGGGAAACTGATTATGGCAATGTTCTGCCAAGATAAAGGAAGGAGGAAGTAAGCACCGCACCCCAGTAAGACTATATGGAGGTTTTGAAAAACATTTTTAAAAATAGCTTGTCTGATGATAGAATCAATTGAACTTAAGGACATTTTCCTAATCCTACTGCCATGAGGAGTTAGTTTCTAAATTTATATGACTATCATTCTGACTGTAATCCCAAGTCTGTCTTATGGGATTTCCCAAATTCTGTTCCTAGCTCTGCAGTGGGTGGGGGTAGTTTCAGTGCATCCCACCAAGCTGCTTTGAATCAGGGTCACAATTGTAGAAAGTGGACCAGTGCTTGCCTTTCTAAAACCCTTCCCTGGGAAAGTCTCTCTTATTCGGGCCTCAAGACTTTTTTTCAGTACTCTGCTAGCACTAAGACAAGAAGAAAATTTTCTTTATGTAGAAGCATCACTTATAACTTTGAGATGATTTCTAGTTAAAGTCAGAATGATTGGTCTCTAAAGTGGCAAAGAAGTGATACCCTGAATCTCAACCGATAATAACCCATTCTCTAACAAATGTAAATCACAGATAAAGGGCAAAGGCGAAATTGACTTCTGAACTCCCCATTACCAGTTTCTCTTGATTGATGTAGACTAGCTAAAATTATAGTTTGCAATTCTGGAAGGTCTCTGGGGATCGCTTTGCAGTTTCCTATTCTCAGATGTATACCTTTCCAGCTGTAACAGAGCTAAAAGTACGAGGTAGTTTGAACACTGGTAACTAAGGAAGGCACATATCTTTTTTGAATTTGTTATCATTCTCTGTGAATAGAGTGAGAAAAGATGTATCATATAATTTTGATAAAATGGGAGAAAGGAGAGGCATAATAGAGTTTAATATTTTTCTCTTATGTAAATATAAATGAAGGCCTATCTTATCTATTGGACTTCAATAGTAAGTAAGCTATTATCACACAGGGGATCTGTTTGGCTTAACTAGACCCAGTTCACGCTCGGCCTTCTTTGTGGTTGTTCCATGTGTGTGTTCACTTACTAGATAACTTTGAACGTACTTTTACATGTGAAGCAATATGTTTTCTCTATGAGTAGGAAAATATAGAGATGAAAGAGATAGAGTCTGTCCCCAGCGATAACTTAAAAATCTATCAGAGTTGTACGGTAAACAATGGTAATAAGATTTCTATCACATTACAATACCACATCTGATCTCCTCCCTTAACTTTGATAAGTTAGTCCTTCATAGAAAACACTAATTATGCAATATTGTTAAGAGGTATTTTGTTATATTATCTATAAGAGAAAATTTATTTTGCATGTGAAATAAACATGAGCTAATTTGGCTTCTTGTGCATTAGGGATAGGGGCTAAAAATAGCTTAAAAGCAGGATAAATTCTAGAGCTCTAAAAGCTCTCAAGCAGCATAATGGGGGATTCATACAATGTTTTTTTTTTTCATTAAAGTAAACAGTAATTGAAATAAGTCACCTTGGGGAACCTGGATGGCTCAGTTGCTTAAGTGGCTGTCTCTTGATATCGGTTCAGGTTATGATCTCGTGGTGGTGGGATCGAGTCCTGTAGGGGGCTCCGTGCTGAGTGTGGAGTCTAGGATATCATTATAGGAAGCTGTTAAATAAGGAGGGCTTCCCTGTCATACTCACCAATGGACCCACAATGCCTAACAGAGTGCCTGGATCATATCAGGTGCTCCCCAATAGATATCTGTTGAATAAGTAAACAAATGAACGCAACCAATCACAAGGACAGTTTCAAAAAGTACAGGAGGTAAAACATGTCAAGTGCTATGGGGCAATCAAAGAGGATGAAAATAGAAAGTAAGAACATCAGACTGTGAATGGTTAGGCATCTGATAGAATCTTCACAGGAGACCTTCCCATAGAGGGCCAGAATAGAGCCCAACCTGACTGGTTAGTGAAGAAGGTGGAAGACACCAGATTATTTCGGAAAGTCTGGCAACTTCTTTGGAGAAGACTGTAGCATTGTCTAGTGAAGTTGAATTAAACAGCTCAGCAGTTGTAAAAACGGAACAATGGGGAAAGCAGTGTGGCTTCTCACTGTGGGGAATTCAGAGGTGAACATTACTGAAGTTTCTGTTCCAAGTCATAAGTAGTTAGGAGGAATGGCAACTTTCTTTTCAGTAGCTCAGGGAGAAAAATACTTTATACTATATTTGCCCATTTTCTCAAAGGCTGGGATCGTTTCAAATTTTTTTAATAAATCACTGGAAATGTTTTTAAATAGAAAAAGTTTTAAAAAAGTATGTCAACATCAATTTAAAAATCCAGAGATAAGGCAAGAATTTGAATGGGAGACACTATTAAGTAAATGTGGAGTTTTTGTTGGGAGACTTTTTTGAAAGAGAGAGACTTGTCTTTAAGAATCAAGAGAATGCTTATATATTTATAGGTAAGCCTAAAGAATCAAGATAGAAGAGAAATACAACTGGAACCTGGTCTAATAAGTGATTCAGTGCAGCATGCTAAATTTCACGGGATAGTAGAAAGAAAGTAATTGGCAAAGAGGCCAATAGTCTCCACTTTTGCCTTCAGGAAATTGGATTGCAAATGTTTCAAAGCAGGAATATGTGCTCTTTCACCTCAGAATGTACTAGTAGGTGGATTACGGGCCAGTCTTAAAAAATTTTTTTTTCTGAGAGAGAGAGACAGCGTGAGCAGGGGAGGGTCAGAGAGAAAGGGAGACACAAAATCTGAAACAGACTCCAGGCTCTGAGCTGTCAGCACAGAGCCTGACGCGGGGCTCGAAACCATGAACCGTGAAATCATGACCTGAGCAGAAGCCGGACACTTACCCAACTGAGCCACCCAGGCGCCCCGAACTACGGGTCAGTCTTAGTGGCAACGGACATTAACAGGTGCTAGAATTTTCAGGGCCGATGTTCCCAATGTTCTAGGACATCAGCTTCTACACAAGGCTCTGATTTAGCCTCCCTCCTGATTACTAACACACCAGTGCAGGTCCCCTTAGTAAGATGTTGTTGTTGTTGTATATAATCAATGGCGTTGTGTTTATGTTTATCAATGTGTCATTACCACTCAGCAGACTGTGTTTTTATGCAGTTTCCACAGAAGCCAAGGACCTGGCCCAGGGAGATGGGGGTGCTGTGGCTGGTACAGTAGAAAGAGCTGTGTAAGAAGTGGCTTAAACTGGCTACCATGGGGGATTGCCATCTTTGGAGATTGTACAAGCAGGTCTGTAATCTGTTTTAGGAAGAAATTATTATTTGTTAGTCCATTATGACCTCCAAAACTATTGTAACGCTGTGAGTAAATAGTACCACTTCTGTCCCTGATATACACCGTCACGTGTGGAAGACGGTTGTAATTCTGTTTGGTTAAACATGTTGGCAAAGCAGGCAGGACAGGTAGCCCAGGAAGTTGACTCCAGAGACAACATAAATAACGTATTTATTTTTGCTGGAAAAGACACACAATATGATAATTATAGGTCTTTAATCATCGTGGAGAAAATTTGAGATGATGATGGGGAGAAGACAAGGGCAATTTTCAGATCTTAAGAGAGACACAACTTGTACAGCGAAGATCATGGGGTTTGGATTCAGGCAGTGGTTCTCTTTTATCCCAAGTTTGTGACCGTCAGCAAGCTAGTGAACCTCATTTTCTTCATCTGTAAAATGGGACTAATAGTACCTTACAGGGTTTTTATAAGGATTAACAATAATATATAGAGGATGACTATTATTATTATCTGCTTACTCATACTCTGCTATACTGCTCATTAGCTATTACTGTTCTTAATATTTATTATACACAAACTACATTCTAATCCAGTAAGTCCCTAACTAGTGGCTTACAAACATTTCATAATCATAAAAAACAAGCAAATACACAGATTAAATAAATAAACATAGTCTTTTCATGTTGAGGTATCTTATAAATCTTTTTTTAGCTTCCATTCCTCAACTTTGTGGGGAAGGAAGGAAAAGAGAAAGGGAAGAAAGGAAACAACAGCAGGAGGGAGAAAAGAAAGAAATTAAGAGAGAGACAGAGAGAGGAAGGAAGGAAGGAAGGGTATCTTATAAATCTTTTTTTAGCTTCCATTCCTCAACTTTGTGGGGAAGGAAGGAAAAGAGAAAGGGAAGAAAGGAAACAACAGCAGGAGGGAGAAAAGAAAGAAATTAAGAGAGAGACAGAGAGAGGAAGGAAGGAAGGAAGGAAGGAAGGAAGGAAGGAAGGAAGGAAGGAAGGAAGGAAGGAAGGAGAAAGGGAAGAAAAGAGGGATGGAGAGAGGGAGGGAGAGAGGCTAGAAAGAAGGAAGAAAAAAGGCAGAAAGAAAAATTATATCTTATTAGGAATGGGGACTAGGAAGCTTTAAATTGAATGAAAGATAACCAGATTAAAGAGTTAGTATAGAATCTATCTTCTATGTCAGAACATTAAGAGATATATCTAAATAAGCAATTTCAAGAAGAGTTTATTTTCAATTGTGACAATATGACATGTATTTTATAATCCTTCTCTAAATAGGGTTATCCTTTGTCTTGCTTTGCCTGGGATGTGGCCAGTTTATTCCTGTTATTTATTAATAATCTCTACAATCCTGGGGCGCCTGGGTGGCTCAGTTGGTTAAGTGTTAGACTCTAGCTCAGGTCATGATCTCACAGTTTAAGAGTTCAAGCCCTGAATTGGCTCTGTGCTTAGGTAAGTTGATTTAAACATTAGTTTATGAATTATGAATATGCTAATTTTTGTTATGATGTCATTGTATCACTTTAAATACATTGTGCTTTTAAAAAGCATTGTGCTTTTCAATATTATTAATTTACTCAGCCTTACCTCAGTTGAACTGAATACCCACTAGAAAAGCAAAAAATGGAGGTCTTCATATAGAATAAAGACAGAAGGAAGAAATGTCAACCAATGACAAATACCTAACTGTAAATTAAGTCTAATAAGTTCTACAAAATTATAATCACAGAATAATTGTGAATTACAGAATTTTTTTTTTTTTTGGTCTTTCATTGATTTGCCGTAAGTAAATCTCCATGTGTAAAAATGTCTGAAAAGTCTATGATTAAAAAATATCCAGGGGCGCCTTTGTGGCTTAGTCGGTTAAGCGTCCGACTTTCGCTTGGGTCATGATCTCGCGGTTCGTGGGTTCGTGCCCCGTGTCGGGCTCTGTGCTGACTGCCAGCTCAGAGCCTGGAGCCTGCTTCAGAGTCTGTATCTCCCTCTCTCTCTGACCCTCCCCTGTTCACGCTGTCTCTCTCTATCCTAGAAATAAATAAAATAAATAAATAAATAAATAAATAAAATAAAAAATATCCAATCTGAAATCCTCCAGTAATCCAGACTCTTCTGTCATCAATCTATTAATATTATCCCTTACTGAGTGTGCAAGGGGGCTAGTACGTATTTCTTTATATCTCTTTAAAAATGAGTTTAGAAGGCCTCTCTGAACATGACACTCAAAGTCAGAAATTATGAAGATAAGACATAGTATCTTTAGCCAAATAAGAATGAAATTTGTAGTGCAAAACTCACCACAAGGAAAATCTAGAAACAGAATATGTAAATTCCATGGTGAGCAACAAGTTGTCCATGCTTATTAGAGAGTTCTCAAAAATCAATTTAAAGAAATTGCCGATTTTATAGAAAAGTCAGCAAAGATTTCAAAGGAGAATTTACATCTTAAGACACAAATAGCTGGGGCGCCTGGGTGGCTCAGTCAGTTGAGTGTCCGACTTCGGCTCAGGTCATGATCTCACCATTCATGGGTTCGAGCCCGGTGTGCTGCCAGCTCAGAACCTGGAGCCTGTTTCAGACTTTGTGTCTCCCTCTCTCTCTTACCCTCTCCGGCTCACGCTGTCTCTCTCTTTCTCTCTTTCTCAGAAATAAATAAAGCATTTTTTTAAAAATTAAAAAAAAGACACAAATAGCAAAGAAGAAAAGATATTTGGCCTAATCAATAATCAAAGAAATTCAAGTTCACATAACAATGGGATAAAGTGTTTTTACCTAATAGACAGAATTTTTAGAGTAAAAAATGTCTCTCCTGATAAGGTTGAAAAAAACAAGTCATTTTCATACATTCTTGGTGAGAAGGTAAGACAGTGAAACTTTTCTAGAAAGAAATAGGGTGATAATGCATTACAAACCTTCGTGATGTACAAGTCAGTTGACAGAGTTCTCCTTCTAAGGATTAGTCCCAAGGAATGGACTGGAGAAGAGCACAGAGTATTATATATAAAGGTATTATCTCAGGGATTCACACATTGGCAAAAAATTATAAAGAGCCAACTGTCTATCAATACTAAATTAAATAAAGATGGTACATTTATAGATGGAAATTATTCATTCATTAAGGATATAAATTTATATTTGTTGACATATAAAAAGACCAATATACCTTGAATTGAAAAAAGCTTGTTACAAAATAATGTTAATAGTAAGATCCCATTTTCTTTTTTTTTTTTTTATGTTTTATTTATTTCTAGGAGAGAGAGAGAGAGAGAGAGACAGTGTGAGCAGGGGAGGGTCAGAGAGAGAGGGAGACACAGATTGAAACAGGCTCCAGGCTCTGAGCCGGCAGTCAGCACAGAGCCCGACGCGGGGCTCGAACCCACGAACCGTGAGATCATGACCTAAGCGAAAGTCGGACGCTTAACCGACTAAGCCACTCAGGTGCCCCAAGATCCCATTTTCTAAAAGAAGAATATATATTAAAATTATATTGAGTTATCTTTCAGTGGGAGGATTACGTAGAATTTTTACTTTCTCCTTTATAGGTATTTGTATTTCCTAAACTATCTACAATCGGAATAAAAATCATAAAGTTATTTCCCTGTTTTGAAGGGAGGAAATGTCATGATAAGTAATTTCTGGCCATTTTTGACTAGGTGGGTGTGAAATTTAATTCTCTCTTCAAAAAAAAAAAGGTCATATTTATATTCTATTGAAAACTAAGTGGAAAGTGTGCCTCATACCTGAAACCTTCCAACAATGATAATGGGAAATTTCTACAGGCAGAGTTGTGACCTCTGCAAACAAAAGGGTCACGTGAAATGAAAGGTCCCATCTGTGATGGCATAAATCAGCTTTGTGAGTGGGGCAGTCCATTTGAAGGGAAGATTTCTTAGTATCGAATCATTGTTATTCTAAAGGTAGGCACCTCTTCATTTTATTTTCAGTCCCATTTCTTCTTACTCCCCAGCACAAAATGAGCCAGATTTGGGGAGCCAGGAGAAAGAGTAACTGGAGGGAATTGGGAAAGAAGGAAATGATGACAAAGAGAAAAACTTCCTGCCTGTGGCTTGGAAAACAATGCTATCAGGCCCATAAATTTGGTGCTAATTTTGTCTATGGAAAATCACAGAAATGAGCCCAAATGCCTCTCCTTCTGGTCCACACACAAATTTAAATCAAGATTTAGCCCAGAGGGGGAAAAATGAGCCAAATAAATACATGTGGCTGGCTAAATCCCTCACAAAGGGGCCTTCAGTGTTTCTACTCAGCATAAGAACATAACTCCTGGCTCTTCTACTGAAATGATTCATGAAAAAGAAAAGCTAAATATGTTTTCTTAAGAAGCAAGTCAATGTGTCAGAAAAATATGATTGTCCTAATCCAGTTTAACTTTTAACCTCAATAAATAAGCA
Organism: Hyaena hyaena; assembly: GCF_003009895.1. Classification (NCBI taxonomy): domain Eukaryota; kingdom Metazoa; phylum Chordata; class Mammalia; order Carnivora; family Hyaenidae; genus Hyaena; species Hyaena hyaena. The sequence continues at coordinate 1,304,773 of NW_024080799.1, read as the reverse complement.
AGAGAAATTTGCAATCTGAACCTTTCTTAGCAGTGAATGTTTCTCTTCCTTTATACTCTTCAAGAGTTTTTCTTTTTTATCCTGGAGATGAAGGGATATTATAATTCGTCAAAATTTTATCCCTACAGGAATCTGGACACCCCCAAAAGAATGAGCCTGTGAAAGAAATTACGAGAATTGCTTTCACAAATACTTTTTACAAAGGGGTAGGCACCCACTTGGGTACAAGTTAGGGTGAAAGCAAAGGATTAATGCAAGGCTCTCCAGAAGACTTTCACTCCCCAGTGGCGGAGAAGTGGACGGGGGTCAGGACACAGTACTCCACCAGTTATGTAACCCAGGGTGAGTCCCTTCACTGCTCTGAAACCCTGCAAGAAATGGAGAACAGGTTGGTGGTGCCAGAGGCAGAGGGTAAAGGTGGTCAAAAGGTTCAAACTTCCAATTATAAGGTCCCCAGGATGGTGGCTACAGTTAACAACACTGTATATTTGAAAGCTGCTGAGAGAGTAAATCTGAAGACTTCTCATCACAAGCAAAACAAATTTTGTAACTATGTGTGGTGATAGCTGCATTTCAATTTAGTGTGAAGACAGTTTCATAGTGGATACAAACACCAAATCATTACATTGTACACCTGATACTAATCTAATGTTATATGTCAATTACATCTCTATTAAAAAATGAAACTGACTTTTAAAAAAAAATGATTAGATAAAACGTTTTGTGTCTTGTAGCTCTTAAGATCCTACTACTTATATACCACTAAATTGAGTGAGGGGGATAGACTATAAGCTAACACAGAGCATGACCCCATTTTTGTAAAATAAAGCAGAAACACAGTAATAAAAAAAAAAAAGACTTGTATGTAAGGTAAAGGCTGGAGTTAAAATCAACAAAAATCACATATACTGTAGCTTTTAATAATTCTGTTTTTTAAGTTTATTTATTTTGAAACAGAGAGAATGAGCGAGCCTGCATGCCCATGCACGTACACACAAACACACTGAAGGGGGGAGGGGCAGAGAGAGGAAAAGAGAGAGAATCCCAACTAGCGCAGAGCCTGATGCAGGGCTAGATCCCGTGACTGTGAGATCATGAACTGAGTCAAAATCAAAAACCCGATGCTCAAGTGACTGAGCCACCCAGGTGTCCCTTAATAATTCTTTATACAAATTCCTGGTTAGTATAATATTGCATGTAATATTGCAAGTAATGTCTTTTCTCAATCTGTGTCTTGATTTTTTTCACTCTTCTGTTTACTTTTTTTAGTGTTTATTATTTATTTATTTATTTATTTATTTAGAGAGCAGGGGAGGGGCAGATAGAGATGGAGAGAAAGAATCCCAAGCAGGCTCCACACTGGTAGCACAGATCCTGACATGGGGCTCCATCTCATGAACCACAAGGTCATGACCTGAGCAGAAGCCGAGTTGGACTCTTCACCAAGCCCCCCAGGCACCTCCGAGTTTTTTTACTGGTGTCTTTGAGGAACTGCTATGAATTTTAATGCAGATCAATTTATTATTTTCCCCTTTAAGTTAGCACTTTTTATGTCCTGCTTTAAAAATCTTTGCCCACACCAAGAAATGGTTTATTTTTATCTTCATCTTTTTTGTATCAAGTCATTCAACCAGTAGACTGAGTCAAGTATCATACTCAAAGTGTCAAAAGGTGACATGCTTTGTTTCAAAATGGCATTTCCAAGAGGGAAGTCAAGGAAAAGCTTTGAGGAGCTGTGTTTCGCTTTTTCTCTGCTGATGGTAATTTCTGAGTCACCTGGGAAAGTGATTCTCTCTACCTCTCATGGTATTCTCTGAATCTCACCATGCGTCATTGGCAAATTCCGCTTTCATCAACTTGTTCTCTGAATGCTCTCTTGACTTTCTGAAACTAACTGAAACTATCTGCAGTCCCACACCACCCATTCTTCCAAGCAAGGGTGGATCCTGGTTTTTCAGAGCTTGTAAATGTATACAGTTTGGGAAACACTTTTAAAGAGAAAAAAATAAGTAAAATAACAAATTACAAACTTAGGGCAATGCATATGAAACTGACAAATATAAAGCTCGCAACTGCCCTAGGTGGGGCCAGTACAAGAGAGGGCTTCTGACCACAGGTCACAAGTCCTTGTAAAACCTTCTAGGGGAGGCTTTTGTGTCCTCATGAATCTTTGTACACGAGAGCCTGGAGTTGGGGATATGTTGCACTTTTTGTCATTTGTTTCCCTCTTTCTGTCAAAGGCCCTGACGAACGCAAACCATTCATCTACTTTTTCCTCATTTTTACTAACCTCCCTTGGCTAGTACCTACTTTTATTGAGAATTTAAACTCACTTAGGACTACGCTTGGGGTATCCTTGTCACTTAATACCACAAAGATGATTTGTCCAACAAATCTCCCTCTCTCCTGTGCCTCCCCTGCTCACATACAGTCTCTCTCTCTCTCTCAAAAATACATAAACATTTAAAAAAAAAGAAGTTCTTTATGTCATCACTTCTTATTTTGTATTATCTTGTTTCTTCTGCCATTTACTTTCATATTTCCAAATAATATGATTGGTATTTCTTGTTTTGTGAATTTGGATATTTTCTCGTGGCTTGCTTTTTGTTTGGTGAAGACTTAGCTCTCCTATACCAACCACCATTTCTCATATCTCGTCCCCATTTCCCACAGATAGTAATATCACTATTTTCTTATTAAACAACTTACTAGAGTTTTCATGAGTCTGTTTAAATATAGTTTAATTATAGAGCTGGGTAGTTATATTTTTATACATATTTTGGGTTTTACTTGCAGGTATACCTTTTTTAAGATCTTGCATGACTTAAATGTCTGAAAATAATTTTATTTTATCTTTCAATTTGATGATAATTTGACTGGATATAAAATTTAGGGTTGAAAATAATCTACTCTGGTACTTTGTAAGTATTCTTCTGTTGCCATTTTGTCAGTAATATAACAATTGAAAAGTTGAATGGTGTGCTGCATTATTCTCTTTAACGTATTTTTTTCTATCTCTGGAAGCTTTTAGAAGCTTCTCTTACCATGGTGCTCTTATATGTCAGGGTGCTGTGTCTTGAAGTAGGTTTTTTTAATTCATTCTCTTGGGTATTCTGTCAACTTTCTCAATCTAAAAATTCATGTCCTCTAATTGGATGAAATGTTCTTCTATTATGTTTTTCACAAGCTCCTGTCTTTTCTTAGCTCTCTGAAATACTCTAAGTTAAGTGTTAAACTCCTTGGTCCTCTAAGAATTGTCTTTCCTTTTCTGTTTTCCCCCACCATTTTGGGTTTTGTTCTATTTTTTGGAATATTTATTCTACTTTGTTTTCCAACGAGTTTGTTGTATTTTTCATTTCATCTAAACCTTTTTTCTTTGTTGTTTCTTTTCTTAAAGTTTTCAGATCTTGTGTTAGATAGGCAATATCTCATGTTCCTAATACTATTAAAGACTTTAAAAAATAATTATGTTGTTCTTTGATTTACGTCTGTCTTCTCCAGGATGTTCTATTCTATTTGCTTTCATATCTCTTTTTTTAGGGAGATTAAATTGAAAGTTTTTCTCAAATGTCTGATTATTATTATTTCATAGTTTATATTTAATAATGCTTGGAAACTAGATCCAGTCCATAATCAGGACTGATTAAGTGCTGGGCTCCAGTGAAATCTGAATAATCAGGGAATTATGTGGATGTATGTTATCTAGAGTTTTTCTATTTCTCCCAAGAAAAGTTTCCTTGAGTTTCTTGCCTGTGTAGTAAAGACTAACATTCATGCAATAGACAATTAAAAGGGAATGAGAATTACTCTACTCAGTTTGCAGACTTGAGATTAATCTATTTTTGTCCCCAAGTAGCACATATCCATCTCTCATTTTCCCATGTGTCCCTCATTTCTTCACTACTCAAGCTCAAATACTCCATAGAGTGTATGCCCTTTTTTCTTGCCAGAGAGGACATCATCTTGATGCAAGACCGGTCATGCTTACCTTGAGACTAATAGTTTTGTATTCAAACTTTCTTCCAATCCCTCTATTTCTAGGCCTTTCTCCTATCCCCCCTCCCTCTGGTACCCCATGACTTCAAGTCCTAGTCAGTAAGAATTGACACACTGATCTTTGGTACTCTCTGAACATACTTTAGGTTATAATTACCTGCTTCTATCTAAATCAGTTACCATTCTTCTATCTGTTTGCATTTTCCAAAAATATGTGATAATGCTTTAACTCTTACTCTCTCCTCTCCTTTTTTCGTTGTTCTTAAACTTTTGTGCTTTTATTCCTTCACTATTATTTCAGAAAAGTCTTTGGAATAAAAGGAGAAAACTACATGTGGTCAAACATCCTTATCATTTTTATCCAAAATAAATGACTTCTTGTTTAAAATTCTCTACAATGAATTTTTTATCACATTAATGATAAGATACAAATAATAATAATAAAATAATAATAATATCCAAAGGGTGCCTGAGTAGCTCAGTCGGTTAAGCATCTGACTCTTAATTTCAGCTCAGGTCATGATCTAATTCATCGTTCATGATTTCAAGCCCCACATATGGCTCTGCTCTGACAGCGCAGAGCCTGCTTGGGATTCTCTCTCTCCCTCTCTCTCTGCCCCTCCCCTACTCACTCTCAAGGAAGAAAGAAAGAAAGAAAGAAAGAAAGAAAGAAAGAAAGAAAGAAAGAAAGAAAGAAAGAAAGAAAGAAAGAAAGAAAGAAAGAAAGAAAGAAGGAGGGAGGGAAGGAAAGAAGGAAGGAAGAAAGAGAGGGAGGGAGGGAGAAAGGAAGGAAGGAAAGAAGGAAGGAAGGTAGGAAGGAAGGAAGGAAGGAAGGAAGGAAGGAAGGAAGGAAGAAAAGAAAGAAATAAGGAAGAAAAAAAAGAAAGAGCTCCAAGGGACACTTGGCTGGTTGAGTTGATGGAACATTCAATTCTCAATCTCCAGGTTGTGACTTTGAGCTCCACATTTGGTGTAGACATTACTTTAAAATAAAAAATCTGAAAGAATAAAAAAGAATAAGATCAATGGGGCACCTGGATGGCTCAGTTGGTTAAGTATCTGACTCTTGGTTTCGGCTCAGGTCATGGACTCATAGTTATGAGTTTGAGCCCCACATTGGGCTCTGTGCCAGCAGCACAAAGCCTGCTTGGAATTCTCTCTCTCCCTCTCTCTCTGCCTCTCCCCTACTTGCACTGTCTCTGTTTCTCTCAAATAAATAAAACAAAACAAAAAAAAAAAAATAGGATCTAGACATGTCACTATGGCCTTCAAGGCCCCACATGGTGTGGTCCTATTTGTCTTTCGGCCCCATCACCATCATCTACCCCTCCCTCTTTACTTACTACACTCCAGCCACATTGACTTCCTGTTGTTTAAAGACTTTGTCCTCAAATCTTCATGCGGCTTGTTTCCTTCTGTTATTCAGATCTCAGCTCAATGTCACCTATTCAGGGACACTTCCTGACTTTCCTTACCCAAACTACTGCCTCCCCACCCCGGACATGTTATTATAACAACTTGTTTTATTATTTTTTAGACTATTTTCATCAGTTGTAATTATCTCACGTATTTCTGTGTTAACCAGTTTATAGCCCGGATCCTCTCCTACATTTAGAATGGCAGCATCATAGGTACCAAGACTGATCAGGCTAGTGCATGGCATTGCCACCAGGGCATGGCATTCCATAGATATGTAAAAAATGCTTACTAAATGATTAATACTGAAAGTTACTGTCTGCATGGGCCAAACTGGGCAAAACATAGTTATGTCCTCTGGTACAAGAAAGCAATTTTGGAGAGCCTTGGTAAATCCAGAAGATTTACTCTAAAATATGAGATATTGTAAACAAGGAGAAAATTAAAGATGCAAGTCAGAGATCCAATCCTTGGAAAAAAAAGAACCAGGTTAACGTGTCATGTAAACTATGGGAGAAGTGACTGGGTACACGCTGCTGATGTGACAAGGACACAGACTGAGAACAGATCTACAGATTCAGTGACTTTCAAGAAAACCATTTCGGTGGTGAGGTGAAGGTAGGAGATGGGCTTTGGAGAGTTCAGGAATGTGTGCTAGTTAAGAGGTGAAGGATGGGGTGCATTTTTGGGGTGCAGGGGGCTGGGGTGTAATAGATTCTTAGTTATTCAAAATCATTAGCAGGAAAGGGAAGGAAGGAGGGTAGAGCAGGGTGAGAACGGTGATGATAAATGTAGAGTGATACCGGTCCTGTAAGTCACTCTTGCCCCACTCAGCTGGCTGACTAGATACTTTCTGAGGAGAAGAACATTTTCCTTTTTCGTTGTTGCCCCCTTCAATACCTAACTGCTTCTCTTTCTGCCTTTCTCCATCCTTCTCTGTCTTCTCTCCCTCCACCCCTCCTTTTCTCCATTATTGATTTCATTGTTCTTTCTGGCTTCAGGTCTATGTCTCCAGGTGATTCTATAAGCCAGAGGCTCTCAAAGTGTGGGCCCCAGTCCAGTAGCATCGGCATCACCTGAGACCCTCCTAGAAATGTGGGAGTGAGCACCACGCCAAACCTGCTGAATAAGAAACTCTGGGAGTGAAGCCCAGCTTCGTGTTAACAAGCTCTAAGGTGATTTTTATGTATGTTAAAATTTGATAACTATGGCCATGAGCTACATCCTAATTTCCAAGCCTCCTTCCAGCTCAAGGCCTATAGTCCTGTGAACCAAACATGACTGCCCGGCACCTTGTTCGGCATCATCTCTTGCTACTTTCTGAACCTCCTTTCCCTGGTAACTTCCCTGCATACCATTCCTTGTTTAAAGCTGTTACAGATCACTCCATCATTCTCATCGGTCTTTGTGGCATACTTAATTTTTCTATATCCCTTTTACAACAAAATTCGTTTAAATAAATAATTGTAACACTCTATATGTGACCTGATGATATATTTTTTCATTTTTGTTTTTATTTCTTCTTATGTGAACCACCTTTGCCCATTTCACTCTTTGAGATCTTTGTGTTTTATAAATAGTAAAGCTCTTTATACGTTGGAGGTGCCAATCCATTAATCATACTTATCACAAGTGTTTTCTTATTCTGTTGGTTTTTAAAGTTTTGTTTTATTGTTTTTAACAATAAAATGTGATGAAGTTTCAAATTCAATACTATACATGTGATACATTACAGACAAATGCGTGACTTTGTCCCTGTCATATTTTGCATTGTTCAATAATTAGAAAATTATCATTCCTACGAGGTTGAAATAACTTTTATGTTGTGGCTCCTAATGTTTTTTCCATGGCTTAAAACAGAAGTATCACTTTTCCTGGTTCATTTTGGCTAATGGTATAAAATACCATAAGGCTAATTATACCCCCAAGTATTTAGTTAATGATTACTTTCCCAACTGCTTTATTAAACTTCTTATTTCCAGGGCAGTAGAGTGTAAAGGCTAAGATTTGTCTCTGAAACCCAGTGGCCTGGATTTCGTATTAGCTCCAGTTCTAGCTCATCTGGGGAAAGTTACTGCAGCCTTGAGACCCTTCATCTCAAATAACGTTCTCACCCGCTCACTGTGACAAGTAAATTCAGCATGCTGCACTTAGTAAGTAATCAGTAAATGTTAGCAGCTATGTGACATTTCAAAATTCATTAGATTCCCTTTCTGGTCTCTTTTACTGTGCCATCAATGCATATGCCTATATTTGTTCCATTATCATATTGTTTTAATTATTGCTCTTTTCCAGGTATAGGCTGTTTCAGAGTAGTCTTGTCTCAATCCCTCTTTTCAGACAACTGTATTTAAAATACACATGTTGTTCCTGACTGACTTAACCAAGCGCGAAAAAAGCTTGGTGGGTAGAATATAAAGTGACTTAAAAGAGGAAATAAGGAAGAGTTTAGAAGATGCCATTCCAGTAAGGTGGGCTTGGACAGGTGGGCAAAATGAATGTGATACTTTCATAGAAGAAAGGAGCTTTGAGTCAGAAGTAGGGTCTTAGTTGGGAGAGGAGGAGGAAGACAGTGAACTTAAGAAGTGTTAGAGAAGGGGCGCCTGGGTGGCTTAGTCGGTTAAGCGTCCGACTTTCGCTTAGGTCATGATCTCGCGGTTCGTGGGTTCGAGCCCCGCGTCGGGCTCTGTGCTGACTGCCAGCTCAGAGCCTGGAGCCTCTTTCGGTCTGTGACTCCCTCTCTCTCTGACCCTCCCCTGCTCACGCTGTCTCTCTCTCCTAGAAATAAATAAAACATAAAAAAAAAAAAAAAAAAGAAGTGTTAGAGGAGGGGCGCCTGGGTGGCTCAGTAAGTTAAGTTTCCAACTTCGGCTCAGGTCATGATCTCACAGTTCGTGAGTTCAAGCCCCGTGTCAGGCTCTGTGCTGAGAGCTCAGAGCCTGGAGCCTCCTTCAGATTCTGTGCCCTCACTCACTCTCTGTGTGTGTCTCTCTCTCAAAATAAATAGCCACCAGGAAAAAGAATTTAAAAAAAAAAGAAGAAGAAATGTTATAGGAGAAAATCTGTGTAAGAAGAAAGCAAAGCTACAAGTTAGGCAAGGAATAGGAGAATGAGAAGTCATGTGAAAGACAGTTGCCTCACTCAGTCTACACACCCCAGATATCTCTGCTGGAAAGAGATCCAATTAAATCCCTCAGCATTCAATAAGCAGGCCTTGCTCATACACAGCCAATGCCATGAGGCAGTAAAACATGTATCTCTACATTTAGCGCTAAGATCTATTGTATTTTGCTTAAGTGTTTAAATGCAAAGTTACTGTTCTTTTTTTTTTTCCTATTGGCTGGATATTCAAGATATTATGTTTTGCTCTAAAACTTTGGAACTGCTTTTTACTGGTGCCTTCAACTATCTCTCAATATATATTTACATGAATTTTTAAAATCATTTATATCATTTCAAACTTACCTGAAGCCCCTTGACCATTATTTCAGCGTGCTCAACTATTTTGGCTTTCTTCCACATTTGAAATTATGATTTGTGTTTCCCAATAGATATGTGCTCAAGTTACATCTTGACTCCTAACCTTTGTTTTACATTACCGAAAAGCACATAGCGTTACCTTCAGAGAGGGTGAATGCAGAGTGCATTGGAAGGCTATGCTGGGCCTGATCTCTGAGTTTGCCTTAAGGCCGATTTATGCCACTTAAAGTAATCTCGTATGTACCTTGGTAATTGAAATCCTTCCATTACCCTCACTCCAGCCCATTTAAATATTTCTCTTTCAGTTGCAATTACGTCAGGAGGAGAGCCAAATGGTTTGGGAAAGACATGGGCATTTCCAACAAAGCTTTTGGCTGCCTACCAAAAAGCTGGTTGGTTTCCATAGTTCCAAGAGTTCTACTCTCTTCTCTGCAAGGTTCTCATTTATAAAGAGCTCTATCAACCCTTCTGCTTATTCTAAGAGAATGCTTGGGACTTGGGTTGACCAATACTCTTGGTAGCAACGACCAAGAGGTTATCTTAGATTTGTTACTTGCTGGATTCTTTTGCTGCAAAAAAGTTCCCTGCTTCTTCTTTTTTTATTATTTTTGAGAGAGAGCACAAGTGAGCGAGGGGCAGAGGGAAAGGGAGAGAGAAAGAGAGAAAGAAAGAGAATCCCACGAATGGCAGAGATGCAGGGATGGGGGGAGGGAGAGAAGCGGGGCTTCCCTGAAGCTGGACTCCTTCTCACTGGATGCGGAGTTTAAACTCACCAACCATGAGATTATGACCTGAGCCTGAAATCAGATGCTTAACCTACTGAGCCACCCAGGGACCCTCCCCCATTGCTTCTCATCCTCAGTTCCAAATCAAAGCTTTTCATAGTGTGTGAAGCAATATCATGTCTTTTTAAATATTTTAGCCTTATGGATGTGGGGCAACTGGGTGGCTCAGTCGGTTAAGTGTCCGACTTCAGCTCAGGTCATGATCTCACAGTTCGTGGGTTCTAGCCCTACTTCTGGCTCTGTGCTGAAGGCTAGCTCAGAGCCTGGAGTCTGCTTCGGATTCTGTGTCTCCCTCTCTCTCTGATCCTCACCTGCTCATGCTGCCTCTTTCTCTCTCTCTCTCTCTCTCTCAGAAATAAATAAAACATTAAAAAATTTAAACTTTATGGATGCAATTTTAGCTGACTGCAAGCTCACCAATAATCACATGTTTGCAAAGAAAGGTTCAAAGTATTAACAAAACTAGCAGATTTCTAGGCTAAAGCGTTAATAATGCCTTTTTAATATGCTTAAGCAGATGTTTCTTCTGTATTTATGTATAAAAATGCTGCTGAGCCACAGGATGGGAACTAAATAATCCAATTAATGCATGGAGAAAATTAATCATTCTATTTTCTAATAACTGTTTTTATGAAAATCATTTCATTTAACTCTCAAAACTGACTTATAAACTGACACTTGGATAATGCAATGAAGTTATATTTAACACTAGAACTCTCCTCACATGTCAGGTTTCAAATCTCCTTATAAGTAAATGTCCTTTATGGGCCTTATTATGGCTATTCCTGTCTTCCCCCCAAACAAACTGACTGTGCATGTTCATTTCACTTCCTCTCTTGATGTCTGGCTGTCAGATTTATGTCTTCCAATCCATGTTATCTTGGCCTGTAGAAGCAGTATCACACCCAAGGACAGCGAGACCAAGCCTGACAGATGTTGCCAGAAAGTACCTAACAAATGTTTTCTTATGGGATTGATCCACTCATGAAATGACCTAAAATAGTATTGCAGACAAGGTTTATAATAAGCTACTGGATGAATTTCTAATAAATCAGTGATCAAAATCTGTGATTAATAACAGACCAACTTTACCAGAAAATAAAAAAAGGTACACACTGCCCAATCACATAGATAGATATACCCCAGTGCCAACCCAAAGCCTTGAGATAAGAGGGGTGAGCCTGTGCTGCTCTTTGGCAGAGTGTACATATCATGAACAAATAGGCTTGTCACACATGAAGATATTGTTGTAGCAGTGTTCATGGCTTCTGGGCCTAGGGAGGATCAAGTTTGAAATCCTACCAAAGATGCATTCAAATCTCCCCAAAAGATTCACCCTTATTAAAAGATAAATAATCTCCCAAACAGAGGGTACACATGTCTCAAGTGCCCTTGATTTTACAAGAACAACATGTGGTCAAACAGCAAAATAGCTATTCTGTGCATAGATCGAAGAAATGGACATTGCATCTTTTTATCTGATGCCTTTCATAGGTACTAACATCTATATTAAAATTACCCTTTAGTCTTAAAAAAAAAAAATAGAGGCCTGAATGCTCTATGAGTTGCACATTCCTCAGGACTCTGACATTTAAAAACATAAAGTTAGAATTTTAGCTCAGCCTATAATAGGTAACAAAATATGTCCTTATATTATGTACAATATAGTGTGTGTGTATGTGAAGAGAGAGAGAAAGAGAAGAGTATTTGAGCTTAAACATAACATTAGTGAGCACAGATGACCACAGAAATCTCAGTCCAAAGCAAAGGTGTAACACTGACAGAGATTCATTTACTGGCTATGGGCAAGCTTTTTAATTGTCTGTTGCTTCAGTCACAAGTTGGAAATCCTAATAGTAACACATGTTTCACAGTGCATGTTCTCTAACTCAGTTTTAAACATTTCTGAAAATATGGCCTTATTTCTTCACATCTCAATGGAACAATGATAGACAAAGCCCGAGATTTAAGCTCAAATGCAAAACAAAAACAAAAACAAAAAAACACAAAACAAAACAAAAACACACAAAAAACAAGCAGTTGGGTTTAAACAATTAGGTCCAAGAGAATAATTTTCTCAGTGTGGTCCATGAACACAATCTCTTGTAATATTAAAATCTTTATAAACTTGTGGTATTGATGAGTCCAGAGCCCAAGTACATGGGCTCAAAGTAGAAAGTTGTATCGAATAAAACCAAATCCTTGAAAGAGGTCAGTTGTCTGGGGTTTGGTCCCTTGGACTCTTCTCCCCAAAAGGCCCAAGCAGCAACCATCTTCCTGAAGCCCTTGGGGCAGCCCCACACCCAAGATCTGCTGCCTGGGAAGCAGATGAGTGGACCTGATTCTGCTCTGAGTTCCAGATTAATCTGCCTGCAACTTGTGAATTAGGTTTACTTAGAGCCTAGCATGAAAAATGAGTTACGTCTTTTACTTTAGATTTTGCTAATCAAAATTTATTTCTTAGTATTATTTGGAAAGATCATGTCTTCCAAGGAAGTTTATTCCAAGAGTAACTAAAATGCATTCGGAAAACTTGAAAAGGAAATACCTAATTTTAGAAGGATATTTGTTCTATGACCTATGAAAAATTTAAATCTCAATTCCCAGAACACTGAGCTGCACTCTTCTTCTCTTTGGCAGTTTTCTGTAGAGAATAACTTACTGTGTTTGATTATTATACATGAGCCTTATTTATGAAGGAAATAAACTCTCACATTATTTTTTCTTTATTTTATCTTCTTATTCAAGGGCTGAACCCTAACACTGAGATGGGAGTATTATAACCTCCAACAAAGGCTACTTTAGAGAAAATTTGGAAAGATCATTAGGGTAACTGACCCTTTCTCAGAAAGCTGAAGTGAAATGAAAATAGAGAGCTAAACTATTCAGGTCAGGACAGAAAACACTGGGGACTAATTTCAAAAGGATAAATCTGATTTAGATATGAGAGATTAACAACAACATGAATCAGGTATAGAAGCGGTACCAAAATCAAGAGTCTGGAAGTCAGGTATAAAACACCATATTCATCTCATGTACTCCATCTGGGTTCATAGCAGTTTCCCAGCATTGTAAATATATGCCCCCCATTTATTGGCTCATTCACTCAATTATTCCTTCGTTCATTTTCCATGTACAGATTCATTGACAAAATCTAAACCAGGTGCTATGTTGTGTGCCTCAGATACAAAGATAAATACAAGATAATCTTCATCTTTAATGTTTGCACAGCCTAGATCAGAAATTATAGAAGTCAATTCAATAGAGGGGAGGACAGTAAGAAATAAAGGTATAGAGTAATAAAGCCAGAGACAAATCACTGGATCCAACTTAAGGGAAGGAAGGTGAACTCTGAGCTAAGCAATAAAGACTGAGTTGGGGGCGGGGGGGTGGAGGGGGACCTGGGTGGCTCAGTCGGTTAAGCACCTGACTTCGACTCAGGACATGATCTCACAGCTCATGAGTTCAAGCCCCACGTCAGGCTCTGGACTGACAGCTAGGAGACTGGAGCCTGCTTTGGTTTCTGTGTCTCCCTCTCTTTCTCTGTCCCTCCCCCACTTGCCCCCTCTCTCTCTTTCTCTCTCAAAAATAAATAAACATTAAAAATAAAAAAAAAAAAGACTGAGTTGGGATGAACAGGCAGACCAAATCAGACAGAATAGAATTCCAAATAGTGGAAACATGTAGAAATGAGAGGCTTAATATGTGATACGAATGATCATACCATTCAATATGGCCATATTGATAGATATGCAACCTATTAGGGTGTGGGGAGAAATACAGCTACAGAAGTGGACAAAATCCAAATCCTGAAAAGATTTCTATGCCACTCTATATTATCTTTGCTTGGTATTGAATGTAATAGTGGATCCAAGAAATATTTTAAGTGAAGCAATAATATGTTTAGCTATAGAATTTTTAAATCTTTTCATGCTTTAATTTTTTAATTTTTACTTATCATGTATTATAATATGTAATAATTATATTGTAATACATAATACACTATTATTTTTTATTTTTTTAAAATATTTATTATTTACGTATTTATTTTGAGAGAGAGAGACCAAGGGAGAGGCAAGGAGAGAGAGAATCCTAAGCAGGCGCACACTCAATGCCAGAGCCTGATACAGGGTCTGATCCCATGAATCGTGAGATCATGACCTGAATCAAAATTAAGAGTCAGATGCTTAACAGACTGAGCAACCTATATGCCCTTTTTAAAAAAAATTTTTATTTATTTATTTTGAGAGAGAGTAGTTATAATACATTTTTCAGTATTTTTAAAATTTTTGAATAGTTTTGAATTTTAATTTTTGTATTTAACAAAAGGTGAGATCAAAAAAAAAAAATCAAAGATGACTCTGGCCAGGGAAAGTGGCAAAATAGTGTTAGATGATGAAGAATTTCAACTCACTAAGAAACTCACTAAAAGAGCATGTTAGGATAAGCAGGACCAGAAGGAGATAATGAATTGAGTTTCCAACATGTGGAACTTGTGTATCCAGGGGGAGTCATTCAGTAGTAAGTATAGAGCTCAAGAGAGAGGTGAGGGATAGACGGTTTGGAATCATTGAAATATAGTTAGTGATTAAAGCCTTGGATGTGGATGGAATCATCTAGCAAGAATGTGGAACAAGAAAATACAAGCAAGTGAATGTAGAATCCCCTACATTTAAGAGACAGTAGGAGGAAGAGGAATAAACACTCTATGACATTAGAGATTAGAATAGGTTTTGCCAAACCCTGTCCTATGGAGGTGTTCCACACATATGCGCGGGTGCACGCATACACACATACACACACACACACACACACACACACACACACACACACACACAATGTTCCATGGTTAGAAATCTTGGAGATTCAGGGGCACCGGGTGGCTCAGTCAGTTGAGGGTCTGACTCTGACTCGATTTTGGCTCAGATCATGATTCCAGGGTCGTGGGACCCAGCCCCGTGTCAGGCTCTGCACTAAGCATGGAGCCTGCTTGGGATTCTCTCTCCCTCTGCCTCTCTCTCTCTCTCTCTCTCAAATTAAAAAAAGAAAAAAGAAAAGAAAGAGGAAAGGAAAGGAAAGGAAAGGAAAGGAAAGGAAAGGAAAGGAAAGGAAAGGAAAGGAAAGGAAAAAAAGAAAAGAATAGAAAAGAAAAGAAAAGAAAAGAAGAGAAAAGAAAAGAAAAAAGAAAAGAAAAGAAAAGAAGTCTTGGAGATTCACAGTATACATGACCATATTAAAGATTAATGACATCTTAGAGCTCATTTCTGAAAAATACAATCGAGTGTTTGTACAAAGACTGGAAAGTACTTCCTTAAGATCTGAAGAAAATGGCCTAAGTTCTGGGCTCTATGTTTTTGAGGGTGCTGCCCTGGCTTTCCTCTAACTGTTCCCTTTCCTATAGAATGAAAAATCTATGGAACTAGTGTATCTATCCAGTAGGAACATGTCCCACTCCCACCTCTACCTCCACATCTGGACCATGCTCTGGGTATCCGGGACCCCAGAATTTGCTGTTTCTGTGGTCCTAAATCTGTATCCAGGATTTGTGTGTCCCTTTACTGGGTCCATTCTCCTGAAGGCCACGTGTTCTTACTCTCTATTGTACACAGCAGTAGGCCAAACTCATGGTCAAGAAGTGACTGCTTATGGAGAACGTGAAAGAAGTTTGCGGAGATGAGCTGCAGTATTCATGCGGATATACATAAGGATCCTCATAGTGCAAGTGGGAGCTAGGATGGGGGAAGAAAACTGACAGACCAATAAGTAAAGTCTGGAGCCAGATTTTCTCACCCCACCACATCACCCACAGAGTCTGAGAATTCTAAATCAAACCAGCCTTCCAGGCCATTGTGAATGTAGATTTATCAAGCTGGAAGACAGTATACACTTAATTTAGCAGTGTGTTAGCTTGATAGATAGCTTGTAAATATTTAGACACAGTATATGGACCTCCATTTGTATTTTTGAGCCAGCCTCACAGTTTATGAGCTGTTCTGGGAGGAAATAACAAGAGGCTAGAACAAATGACAGCCAATGAGGAAGGGTAGAATAAGGGTAGAATATTTATAGAAAGTAAACATTTTTGAACAAATTTGAGAAAAACTGGTTATTTAGTCAATAGCATGTGTTCTCATTCCTAAAGCCATGGGTCTTTCATTAGCATCTTTAGTCCTTATAATCTTTGAGTTTACAAATGAATACATAAACTGACGTTCAGAGAGATCAGTAATGTGCCCAAGTTCACACAGTTAGTAGTTGCTAGAGATTATTGCTCAGGACTACCAACTCCCAAACCAATGTTATTTCCACCACATCCTGATGCCTCAAAACTTAAGAATGCCAAAATCTTTTTCTTGCACAAAATGAAAAGAAACACCCCACTAAGACAAATGTATGGTCTTCAACTCATGGTACACTTTAAATTCATGATGCCGTCTTGAAAAGTAAGGTTATAGAGTCCTTATGCATCATCTACTCAGGTATATCCAGCTTAGAAATTAGAAGCTATCCTATCACTTAGATACAACCTCTCACCAGAAAACATACCCATTCATGTACCATGAAAATCACTATTTAACATTGATATCGTGGATCAGCATTTAAAAACATATTATAATCATTCAATTTAGCCCATATGTAGAAAAAAAGAAAATTCTCTCATATAAATATACATACGTACATATATATGTATACATACATATATGTATATATATGCATGGATGAGGTGAGGTATTCAAATAGATATACATAAGGATACTCATACTGTGAGGATTAACACATAGACAGTAAAAATCTAAAAATATAAATATAAAATTTAATTGTATTGTTATGTTTATACCAGAAGAGGGCTATTTGGGTGCCATCTTCAGTTGTTGATTAACATAAATGCTAATGATTAATTTTTAAGTAAGCTGCATACATAAAAAGGAATCCATTAAAAATAGATTGGTGGCTTTGAAGAGTTTATAAATCGTATTTCAGAAGACAAAATATCTGTGTTCAAGTTGATTCCTGAGTAATGTCTGATTTGGCTGGATTGGAGAAAGCATTGCCTACTTAGTTTCATCTGAGATTTTTTTTTAACACGTTTGAAAATGGAAAAAAATTACCTAGTAAAAATTTAAGGAACAATTATGTAATACAATTAGGAGCAAATTAATATGGCACAAAAAGAAATTTCCAGAAGCTTAATATTTACAGATATTCACTTGTCCTCCTACAAAACAAGCTGAGGACTCTTTTCACTGTCCTTGTAACATTAGAAAAATAGATACCACCATCACCCAAATGTCCTTCGTGTGCACTGGGCAGACTGGCCTCATAACTATCACAGATTATTCAGGACCACAGAAACCCAATGTAACTTGGATTTGCCTGGGGCCCAAGCTTCCCTGGGAAAGATCTTGACCTCTGACCATAACTGAGGTGTGGGTTAGATTGATATGCACGAAACGATGCCCTTTCCCTTCTAGGGAGGAAAAACTGGGACCTTGGAAGTAAACAGAACATTAATTGGCTCCCATACCTGAGAAGGGAAGTCCAGGATTGTGTGTGGCCACCACTGGTCCACTTTCCCTCCTTCCTGGAGCCCCTGCACGGCATAAATGAAAGGATTGTATTACTGGTACCCAAAGCATTCCACTGTGGGAGTCTACCACGAAGGACCTTGTCACAGACAGTGTGAGAGCTGTTGGTCCCAGGGAGAGGGTCAACAGTGACACAATATCCAAAAGCAGCGAAGTGACCATGAAAAGGATGTAGAGTGACAGCTACAGTCTCTGGCACTGGAGCTTCATACCCTGCTGGCGCTTGTGAGGTCAAGAGACTTGCCTAACTCAACAAGGTGGCCTACGGCACACTTGACTTACACATAATACTTCTAAGGTTTCTCAGAAATATTGAAGTAGGGGAATCTGGAAAAGTTAGGACTATCTATTATCAGTAGGGGAGCTCACAGCATCAAGACATGGACATTTACTGTCAATGAAATATATATTCACCAACCATGGTGAGAAGCCAGGAACACACATAACGCTACCTAATATGCATACATACATATTACATAATATACATACATGCATATGCCATGGTACACATAACGTTCTGGGGCACTTTTGCCATTTGATCTCTTATCATTCAAGTGAAAATTATAATTCTTCTTGAAATGTGTCCTTTATTTCATTTGAATGCCCCTGCAAGGTAAAGGTATACTATATGTGTACCTATAAAACATTCATTCGACACATGAAGTGATTTCCATGTCTCGAGCCTTATACATTGAACTGGGTGAGCAGGGCATATCTAATCCCTTCTCTCATGCACATTATAATCAAGCTCCCCTCAGATGCAATTATCACTTAGAATGTTTCATCAAAATCCCAAGTTTAAAGTCTGCTCATTTCTGCTTATTTATTTTCTGTATATAGAGGAAATATTTCTAGATTTCACTGCAAACAAAAAACAAAAAACAAAAAAAAAACCCAAAACAAAACACCACACCAAATGGCAAGAAGAGGGCCAGCTTTATGGATGTGAGATCTGTGCAATCACCCATGCTTACAAGGGCCCCATGCTTAATTTAATACTGTTGTATTAAGTATTAACTTAAATTAATACTGTTGTCACTGTCTTAAAATGCATAATAATTTCTTAGCAAGGAGACCTCATATTTTCATTCTGCACCAGGCCTTGAAAATTATGTTAGCCAGTTTGAGGTGAGAATAGTTTTGTTGCTCATGTAAATGGGTAAGGCGTTCATGAGTAGAATTGCCATATTTGGCAAACAAACATAAAGACACTTAGTTTTAGTATAAGTCCCAAATATTACATGAGACATACTTATGCTAAAAAGTTATCTGTTGTCTACACAAACCTCAATTTTAACTAGGCATCTTTTATTTTATCTGGCAAGCTATCTCATGAGGTAAAGGCAGCTGTAAGCATATGGTGCCAGAGTAATTATTGTTACATATTCTTTCACTCTCCCAAGTGTCTGAGTTTGTAAAAACAAATCTTTTGGTCCCTCTAGATGAAGGGTCCGAGAAGAACGATATATATGATAACTCCATGGCCCAGAGTTCTTGGAGCCTTGCTGAAGGCTGCACTTCCTGTGCCCTTAACTTTAGACAGCTGGACAGCAGTTAAAGGCTCAGGAGGGTAACAGGAGAAGAGGAGGTGGTTAAATGTGGGCAGTGCCAAAGGGTCTTGTAAGAGTTAAGTAGACTCTCTGGATTTAATCATTTTGAAAATCCTTTTCAATGTGGAATTAGAAAAAAACATTGTCTCATATATCATGCCTAATTGCTCACGAATAAGCCTTGAGAAGGCTCTCTTTGAAAGGACAATTTCAAGAAATGGAGAAGAATGAGAAAGTCATTGAAGCATCTCAAATCAGCTGAGTCATGAAGAGTTTGCCAAAATCTCAACTGTGGAATTTTTAACTTCATTTTTTGGGATTAATTCATGTGTCTGTTTTCATTCCCTCTACAGTTTTTTTCCTTGAGATAGTGGAATTATCTGAATATGACCCAATGGTGATTGCAAATAAACATAAATCCATATACCATGGACTCAATTCTTAATCTCCTATTTTCTGACTTCTATGGCTACCAGTTGCCTAAGGCTATTCTCTTAAAATCCTCAAATTTCTTGGAATTGTCAAACTCAGCAGTGATTCTTCCGTCATGATGCTCTTTCTCTTCCTTTGGCTTCTATGACACTCATTCATGTTGATGTCCTACTTTCTTAACTTCTAGCACCTCTCCACATCATCCGCACTATCCTTAGGCAGGCAATCTGTAGGTTGTCTTTCCCTCATTCTTTGCTTCTTTCTTTTGTTTTTTTCCTATACTCTTCCTTTGCAACTCCCTCCCTTCTCATAGCTTCAACTAAAAGCCACAAACGCGTTGGAGCCAACTTGTCTCAACCCATGAGAGCTGATTGTTGGCACCTCTTCTCAATTCCACATACAGTGGCCTCATGTGAGGATAAAACATCAGAAATACTACATATCTAGCAACTCTTTTACCCCCAGGTCCCTCCCAACCCCCGTGTCTGATTATTCAACATTTAACAAGATGTTCCTTTCTATACCCAGTGTTGAAGGCCTTTTTCAAACTGGCTGCAACCTATCCTGCAGCCTGAACTTTCAACTTCTCTCTTTTATGTGTCTTCTGCTCTTACCAAATGAGATTATTCTGTGCTCTTCCAATGGCTATAAGCCATCCTACCACTCTGACTTTGTCGTGCCGTATTCCTCACCTCCTCTGTGATGTCTTCCATCCTGCCCCAGACTTGCCTCTGAACCCCTGTCCTAATTTGGGGGGGTCTCTTGTCTCACAGAGTCTGTAGTCTAAATTGCAGCATAATTATGTGTGTGCTTGTCTTTTCTCCCTTACAAAGTCAAAAGTATATCAAAACATGAGCCAAATCTTTTTTGGTCTTTTTTTTTTTTTAAATATGTCTGTCTTTTACTCTACCTTACTAACTTAAACAATCCATGCTTCAAATACAGGTCCTGTGATCACTGGATTTATTCAAATGAAAAATAATTCAGACTTTGTAGAGCATCTTTACAGGATAAGAAAATAATTTGGCACAGAACAATTGACTGTGAATCTCTTTGATTGCATAAGTCTTTGAGAGGGATGCCAACATATTCTAATAAAACCACCGTTGGTTTTATTGAGAACCACGAGTTTTTTTTAATGTGAATGGCAATAGAAGAATCCTTTTAAGCTGGAAACGTAGGAAATCATTACCTACTCATGATAGATCATAGCTAACATATCACACTGAAATTGCTTCAACAAATATTGAGTCCCTCCTCTATAGAAGGTGCAATATTATGTGCTACACTTCATAAAATACTTCGAAACGCCAGAAAATGAAAACCCTTCCTCAATTTTTGTGTGCTAATGGTGTTGAAAACAAAGAGGGTGATTCATGTAGAGCAATCCATATTAAAATTTAAAATGCATTAAAATTAAATAAAGGGCATACTTCAAGAGCACATATAATTTACATTTGGGTAATAAGAGACTAGATACTTCCTTTTCAGAATTTTCCCTTGGTATTCTATGAGCGGTGTCAACTATTGATGCCTTCAGCTTATAAATGTAGTGCAGTCATAGTAACAGAATTTTAAAATCCATTTGCCTGGCCTCATTCTCTCCCCCCCCCCCCCCCCAAAAAAAAAAAAAAAAAAAAAAAGCCTCTATTGTATGACTCTTTATCTATTTCCTGATAGCTTCTCTCATTTAATTTTACTGGTACTGATAGTGGTTGGCGTGTGTATGTGTTTGAGCTGGGAAATGCAGAGTGGAAGAGTGTGGTAATTCGTGAGCTGTCACACTCTCATGTAACACACACGCACAAAAGAGGATTGCATTAAGATATGGAACATTCCACCCAGTCAATGACATCCAAGCTAATTTCATGGAAGTGGTGCGTGATAACACTGAAAACCTAGGAAATTTTTACACGCTGATGTGTTCGCACTGTGCAGAGAGCAGCTCTAAGCCTGGGCTCCACGTTTTTGCAGTGCTTTTGGACCAGCTTTTTAAACTACAACCCTGGCTCGGGTGGCAGGTTGCAGGAGGCTTCCCCTTCAGGGGAAATCTACTCTGCAATTTCTCAGCAGGGCTGGACTCTGCTAATTATTCTAGCTCTGGGGAAATCTTGATTCTTGACAATTCTCCAGGAAAAGGAGGTGGGTGGAGCAAAAATGCTCTTCAACCCCCAGATTTGCCGAAGAACTCGGAATCCCTGAGGTGCGCCCATCTTGCTTAAAGAAAGAACATTAACCCCAGCTGGAATCGGTCCCCCATTAAGCAGTAGGACAGCTCTTCCCAAATCCTCGCCATGTCAAGCCTGCCTCCTTTCCCGCTGGACTGACAGAGCTTTCAAAAACCTACCTTGGGAAGACAAGCCTGCTAAGTGTCAGAGTCACTCCATACAGCACCTCCGTGCACGTATGAAAAAGGCAGCCCTCTGAGAAGACGTAGCCTAACTGCAGGGGACATGGCCCAGCGAGCATGATACGCGTTGGATTTTACCACCACTCCACTGCCTTCCACACCGGATGCTCTTACCACGGGGCACAGCTTACATACACGATAGCTCTGATTTTCATTGTTCATTTGCTGTTTTCCCTTCAACATCATGGGCGAAATAGCAACCATCCATTTTTTTCTAGCTTCATAGTTGCGATTTTCAGCAAAACATTGATAACATTCCATTAAGTGAGATCTGCTGATAGTAAGCCCCCTAATTACAGCCCAGTTTGCCATATCCTGTCTGCTTCAGACACATCATTACCAAGGTTATAAACAGATGTATCAAAGATAAAGCCTCACTTGAAGATGACTCGTGCAGTGGTTTATCTGTAAGACCTGTCAGAAAACTTCTCCATATTTTCAAATTATTTTAAGCCTGGCTTGGGTGACTTGATGTTACAAACTCTATGCATTCCAATCATCAAACAATTAAATAGACTTGCAAAAGAATTGTTCGGGTGTTCTTACATAATTCCAGGGAATTTCTCTTGAGGTCCATGGTGGTTACAAGAAAAATAAAAAGTTAACTTAGCACAATACTAGAGACACATTTTCTTTTGGCTAAGTCACCAACATAACACATCCTTTTTCTGTGGGAGAAGCGTCTTCTGCAGGGACGGCCTTGAAGGCCCAGGCCCCAGGGAAGGTCATCCCCTTGGAGACAGGGGACCTCCTCACGTGAGAGAAAAGAAGGCACCAGAGCATCCTGATGCTGACTGCAGAGGCATAAACAAGCTGCAGAGGGATGAGAGTAGATAGATCGGATCCCTTTGCCCCGTTTCTGGACCGATATGAGTGCTCAGTGAATATATATTTGTTAAATGATTGATCTGGGGGTCAGATGCATGATCGCCTTGTGGCATACATCACCATCTAAGGACTCTGTCTCTTCTGATGTGGAAAATCACTCCAGAGTTTCAGCTCCAGTTCTATCCATGCCTTTAGATACACAGGCGCAGACACTATTTTACAAATTCCCAAGTGGGTTCTATTTTGCTATATGCCTGACACAATGGAAATGCTTATGATGACATGTGCATCATGGCATAAGCATATCCTGACAAGTTTTTTAAAAAATTAATAGCTATTTAATTTACCAAGAATGTTGCTATTATTAAGGACATGTCGGTTCCAATGGATTAGGGCAGCTCATCACATTTTATAAACTGCCAACATGTAGTGACACTTTCCTCTTTAGGATGAGTTTCATCAAATTGAAGTGCTGGTTTCTGGTTTATAATTCAATCCATTTCATTGACTCACAGAGGGTGGAGTAAAATGACAAAGTCCTTTGGTCCTTCAGTCAGAATTTTTCATATTACTGGGTGATTATACATTTATCTTCTCGCCACATGAGCTGCTATGTAAAACCATGGTCAATAATTACCACCCTGCAACTGACTTTTATGTATTCTAGAACTGCCCTCACATAAACATGTTGGATCAGAGGAAACAAATAAAACATAAGACTGTCATTAAACTCAGAAGGGTTGGAGGAACAGGGAGGAAGAAAACATCGTGGCTGTGCCAGCTAGCATCCTGCCTAAAAGGAGACTCCAGCAACTTTTCACCCCCAGGGACATGACGTATGAGCTACAATTACTGCCTGTCATAGAGGGATGCAAAACACCACCACACACAGCATAACAAAGCTTGCATTGTACACACGAGGATATAGGAATATAAATACAGAAAGCCAAATGCTATCACTATTGAAAGAAATTATGAACTCTGTGCTGGCCACTTTCTGAACTGGGTAACTAGGTTTAGACACCAGCCTTCCTTCCTCTCTGACACTTCTCATTTTTGGGGGATCAGTGTTCTCTTCTACTTTAGACCAAATGGGCTCATACAGTTATTGAAGTACGTTAAGGAACTAAGGCTTTTTCGGAGTAGCTGAAGGGATTCAGAGAGTACAGGGCTATGTGGCAGGTGGGAATTCTATAGAGAAATACAATGATTTAACTAAATTATAAACTCTCTGTAGTGATTTTTTTGTATTTAATATATGTTACTTTCTAGTTAAGCCCATTTAATTTTTTTCATGTTTATTTATTTTTGAGAGAGAGAGACAGTGAGACCGTGAGTGGGAAAGGGAAAGAGAGAGAAGGAGACACAGAATCTGAAGCAGGTTCCAGGCATCGAGCTGTCAACACTGAGCCTGATGGCGGGGCTCAAACTTACGAACCATGAGATCATGACCTGAGCCAAAGTTGGATGCTTAACTGACTGAGCTACCCAGGTGTCCCTCTAGTTAAGCCCATTTTAAATGGCAACAGTTGATCTCATGTATAAGTAAATGCACTAAACCAAGTATGGCCAATTCTGGAACATCCGTATCCATAAAAGAAAATGGTAGCATAACATCTGGAAAAGAAAACATCGAAAGAATCCTATATTTTTCTCCTTGGGTTTATATTTCACTGTAGATATGTCTGAATTCTGGGCATTTGAAATTCTTCAAACAAAGTGATGAGCCCAATTCTGAGAAAGGTAGAGGGCCATCCATCTTCCCCATTCAGTTAATCCCACAGCCCTTCCTTGCTCCTCACCCCATGCAAGACAATGGCCATGTCGCTAGTCAATGCACGTTGGCGTTAGCCTGAGCAAAGGCAAATGAGCAAGTGGTCATTGGCAGTTGACCTATAGACAATTAAACTGTTACTGTCTACTTACGTACATATAAAAAGAATCACACATCTACATCATAAGGAGATCATTCTCTCTTTTCAGAGCCAAAGTCTGTCCCCCTCTTACCTGATCTATTTCACCCTGGGAGAGGGAGAGAGAACAGAAGGAATGTAATTTCTACTATGACATTCTCCTAACTTGGTTATTCTCACATAAGCTCTTTTGTCAATATTCATTTTGACAAAACATTAAGATAGCATCCAAACATTAGGATAACAGGTCTGCCATATTCGGGTTGCATTTTAATTTTTCTTAACCCTAATGAAGTTGCCTTCAGAATGTTAGAACCCAGTGATTCTGCAAATATATGAAATACAAACAAATCTAGCCATTTTTTCTATTAGTGCAAAGCAACGTTTCTCAAGTCCTTTTGCTCAGAGTACTAGTCCTAAGAGATGCTAGTAGATCTCCCATGAAATCGACTTTTTTCAAACCAACTAAGTTTGGAAGCATTTCTTCCTGGATAATCTTCTGGAAATTTTTTGATGAACATACCCATAACAAAGGCTCATGAAGGTACTATTATAAAGAAACTTCTTCGTTAAACAATTTTCCAAACTTCTTTGATAATAAAACTTTCTTTAGGAAGTCTTCTAAGCATCTTATAAAAAAAGCATCAACAAAACATATTTTTGGAACATTATTGTTGAAAGGACAGGAGTGGGGGGGTCTATTATATCTGTGTGCAAAAGAAAAAAATTCACACAAAAAGCAGAATGTTTGAATAATGTTTCACTACTCTGTTTTGAAAAAACTTTGTTATAAGTCACAGAAGGGTGAATCTGTGAGCAAGCAAAATTACGGTTGTTGCTTTACATGAAAATGGAATATAGCTCTCCCCTCATATCAGAAAAAAGAACATTCATATAAAAACTTTCATAGCTGAAATGACATAAATCAAAGAAATAATTGCCAATAGTACATGAAAACATTTTTGAGTGTTTCCAGACTGCCCCCCCCAAAAAAAACACCCTTTTTAAGCTTTTCTGATACCTTAGGACACAGTTTGCTAATGGATGCACAAAAAAATTAAGATAAAGCACAGATGTTCATAGACACAGTTTAAAGCTCTGGTGGCTTGATGCGAAGGGGCTGAGCTTCATTCCTGGGGAAGGAGCTTAGCGGGATCACTCTCATTGCTGGGGGTGTCCACTGCTTCTATAAGGGCTCACTGCAAAACAGACTGAGTACTACTTTTGCTTTTCACCTTTTTTTCTTAAAAGTGAAAGTCCTCATCTAATTTCTTTATGTTAGTGAAAACAGCTACTAATGTAGGTCTTCCATAAAACGAAGTGGCATAGTGCAAGCCTTCTAAAAGCTGGGGATACCTGCATATAAATGTATATTAATATATTTTATTTTTATTTAAGTGCGATTTACTCTTCTTAGAATGACAATGGGATAGTAATAGTTTTCCATTTTTTTTACATTATTTAAATTGACCGTATTGAGTACAAGCTGTACTTAAAAAATTAAGAAACTAAACAACTCGGAAAACAACAGATATTGGCAAGGATGTGGAGAAAGGGGAACACTTTTGCACTGCTGGTGGAAATGCAAACTGGTGCAGCCACTCTGGAGAACAGTATGGAGGTTCCTCAAAAGACTAAACATAGAACTAGCCTATGACCCAGCAATTGCACTACTAGGTATTTATCCAAAGGATACAAAAATGAGGATTCAAAGGGGCACATGCACCCCAATGTTTATAGAGTAGTGCTATCAAAGGCAGTCAAATTATGGAAAGAACCCAAATGTCCAATGACCGTCAAATGGATAAAAAAGATGTGGTATATATGCATACACACATACACACGCGCGCGCGCACACACACACACAACGGAATATTACTTGTGATCAAAAGGAATGATATCTTGCCATTTGCAACAATGTGGATGGGACTAGAATGTATAATGCTGAGCAAAATGTTAGTCAGAAAAAGACAAATATATGATTTCACTCATATGTGGAATTTAAGAAACTCAGCAGATTAACATAGGGGAAAAGAAGGAAAAATAAGGTAAAAAGAACAAGGGAGGCAAAGCTTGGAGACTCTTAAACACAGAGGACAAACTAAGAGTCGCTGGGGGGGCAGAAGGGTGTTGGGGGGGATCGGCTAAATGCGTGATGTACATTAAGGAGGGCACTTGTTGGGATGAGAACTGGGTGTTATATGTAAGTGATGAATCATTTAATTCTATTCCTGAAGTCATTATTACATTATATGTTAACTAACTTAATTTAAATACAATTAAAAATTAAGAAACTATAATGCTGAATTTAATATGTGAAGCTGTGCATTATACACCAGGCCAAATTTTTTCCCGTTTTTATTCTGTGACCTGTTAAAATAGTTGTGATGGCAAAAAGTCACTTTTCCTCCAAATTCTCATCATTGAAATATGGATGTTCCATGAGCATATTTTCCTAAAATCTTTTGGAGTTTGAAAATTTTCACAGGATCCACCCTAGATTCATGCCTACTTAATTTAGAATGAACATGCTTGAATAGATCATTTGCAGTTTTCAACAGGAGGAATTGAGAGA
This sequence comes from Hyaena hyaena, assembly GCF_003009895.1. NCBI lineage: Eukaryota > Metazoa > Chordata > Mammalia > Carnivora > Hyaenidae > Hyaena > Hyaena hyaena. Next base: position 1,277,802 of record NW_024080799.1, on the reverse strand, counting down.
CTGAGCACCTAAAACACAATATCCTGGTTGCCACAACAAAATGTTGGGTATGCGTTTACCTTATCCTGATAATGGAAACTTGTGCTTTCCCAGGATGAGCACTTCTAACCTGTGCATCATTCCTGGTTTATTACACATCTGAAGAAAGATGGCTGCTTCCTACTACGCTGCTGTGTGTTCCCAGAGCCTTGTCCTAGTCTGGGGGCCCCTGATCCTCTTTATCCATCTGAGACCACCTCCTGAATCCAGCTGCCACTATCAGCACTGCCCTCATGACCCTCTGACCATCACCTTGGTCAGCACATTTGTCTCCAGTCCAGAGCATGCCTCTCATTCAAAGTCCTCCACCTTCACTGTCTAGAGCTACAAGTAAATAAGTAATGTACAAAGGGATTGATTTTAAAGAAACATTGATTTTACAAACAGGATAGATAAAGCTAAAAAGAACAAAATAAGGGGCTAGAGCCTAAGGGGGGAAATACCTATTCTTATATGCCAACTCATTTAATCTTCCTGAGAATCGTCAACATATGTTTTAATTTGTCTTTCCTTAGCAACCATCTCTTCTTTGGCACCTGCCCACCATGACACATTTTGCCTGGAGATTTTGGTAAAAATACCTAACAGAAGAGGACTCAACTCAGTCCCCCCTCCCTCGCTTCTTATTTCTCTTTCTCGCTACTTCTTTTAGGGATTCTCCCTGGCCAGCAGGTTCAAATGCCTTGCCTATTCTAGTGGCCTTCAAAGGTAGGTCTGGGGAACCCAGAGAAGGGGTGAAGTCAAAACTCTTTTTATAATAATATTAAGATGATTATTATTAACTGGGTTTTTTCTCACATTCTTTCATGAGTGCTCGCTTTTGGAAACACACCACAGGATTCTATCAATAGAAATCTCTGGTAGTAAGAAACAATTGTCTGGGCACCTGGGTGGCTCAGTCAGTTAAGACCCTGACTTTGGCTCAAGTCATGATCTTGGGGTTCATGGGTTCAAGACCTGTATCTCTGCCCTTCCCCAACTTAAGCGCTTAAGTGTGCACTCACTCTCTCTCTCTCTCTCTTTCTCTCTCAAAATAAATAAATAACCAGTCAAAGAGCTCTGTGATTTCTTATGTACAAATACTTCAATGTTATTAGAACTCCAAGAGACAGGTACTATGGTAGTCTTGCCAATGAGCTAACGGAGGCCCAGAGAGATGTATTTATACCTTTGTGGCCTGCACAAGCCCCACACTACTGCCAACCAGCATTTGAACCTATGTTTATCATCAGTGGTTTTATCTCTACAACTCTACAGTAACATTTGCCTGAATAATGACATTTTCCTTCTAAGAAACGGTAGAAACTATATAAACAACGTTCTCTTTACATTATGTGATAATGAGATTTTCCTCTAAGTTGTGTGATAATGAAGTTTGAGTCTTTCCAGGTAGAGAATTAGATGTGATGCTCTATTTGACTATCAGTAGATACAATAATTTTCTATAATATGTATGTGAGCCATCAGAGTACTATCTTCTTGTATCAGAAGGACGTTTTTTTCTTAGAAAGTCAGAATTTCCAAGACTGAATGTTCTCAAAATATGAGGTCTCCTCTGTGATGCTGATTGTCTAGCACGATATACATATGAGAGGAATGTCTCTGAATAAGGTTTGTTTTATGTAGTTTTTGACATTTTAAGAAAGACCGGCAGGACTATCATTTGCTATTACACTTATAAATGCAACCAGAGGACACTGAACAATGGGGCACCCAAAAGATAAATACAAGTTTTAGAAGTGCTATCTGAGCATCTCACTAAGATCAAAGAGTTTAGTGGTAGTTTTAGCTGGGCTTGTGTTTTAGGAGATCAGAGAGTTTTCTGCCTTATCGATCACTCATCTGGACCTGCTAATGAGCCAATATGGTTGGGTCAGATGTCTTTAAAACCAGAAAAAAAAAGAAAAAAGCAGTTCCGGATTACATGGCACCAAGCCATTGATACAATCCATTCTATCTGCTCAGTTGCCTGGCTGCCACAAACTTTCGAGTTGTGCATATTATTTTGCTAATTAGCCCTTTAATTAGTTTTATCTGTGTGGGTAATTATTCTCTTATGATGTTAGTGATGGTGGCACCTGTTCTTTGACCACTGCTTCTGTAGACAACAAAATCTGCTGGGTAGATGTTTCTAGGCATTCTAGAACTCTCCTAATTCTATGCCATGGCTTCTTTTAATAATTTCTCCTAATTCTATGTCATGGTCTAAAAAGCTTTGTATCCGGGTGCCTGGGTGGCTCAGTCAGTTAAGTGTCTGACTTGTGATTTTAATTCAGGTCATGATCCCAGTTCATGGGTTTGAGCCCTGTGTCAGTGTCTGCACTGACAGTGCAGGGCCTGCTTGGGATACTCGGTCTCCCTTTCTCTCTGCCCTTTCTCTCTCTTTCTCTCAAAAATAAACGTTAAAACAAATAAAATAAGAAACAGAAAGCTTTCTCTCATATCTGAAATGGCTAATTTGAAAATCTCTTTTCTACAAATGTGCATTACAGAGTTCAACTGACTGACTACATTTGAATAACTCACTCGAATGGCCTTCATAAGAAAGTTCACTGGGGCCCATTGTTTGGGATATTATTGACTTAACATTCATTAAGAGACTCATAAAAACTTACTTCCTGCATGTTCGGGGCATAGTGTTTAAGCTGTAAATATGGCAATATGGGTGTAAATATTGGCTTAAAACTTGTCTTTGAGTCATTTATTTCCTTTATCTTATTGTCTTTACATCACTATTCTCCCCTGTTTAGCCTGGCCCTTCCCCAGTCTTCAAATGTGTTCTCTGAACTCCCAGTGGCAGTTTTGTTGGGATTCTTCCCGAAAGAGTCAGGGGGCACCAAACTAGGATAATTTTTGTTCTCACTCTGTTCCAGACACTCCGTAGCGGCTGAACATGAAGACGGCACTCCACTGGGATGACCTTTGATTCTTGGCAAAGGAGAGCGATTTCACTGAGGGAATTCACTCCAGTTGATGAGTCTCCAGTGTTTGTCGAGATCTCTGTGGAAACAAACATTTGGAGGGTCTTTGTGGAAGAGTCCAGAAATAATTGAGTAAGCCAGGAGACCCTTATTCCACCCCCTGCAAAAAATGTCAGGTTACACGTTCTTTTAAGGGCTCCTTAATTGATGGCCTTGTACAAATAATTACTGTTTCCCAGCACTTTCCCTTTTGCCGAGAAAAATACAAAAGAAAAGTCAACCGAAACAAGACATAAATTCATTTTTACAGCTGAATAAGCTTTGTCTTTGGTTGTTTTAAAAATGAAATAAATGGGAAAATATTTGTTAGAGAATAATAAACACGCCCAGGTATTTGCTGCCCTTCTCAGGCCAGCCTGGGATTGAAGTGGCTCGGTAAGACCACCTGTGTTTCTTGGGGCAAACCCAGCAGTTTCAGAATTTGTATAGTTGGTCTCAGTCCAGCGACCTGGCTACATTCTTGGATCTCTTACTCAACATGAGGCATCAAGATCACTGGAAACTTTAACAAAAACATCAACAACTGGAAGAGCCGGTTAGCCTATGGTCTGACCCCCAGCCCGCACACCCTTACATCAATCTACTTCTGCTCTTCTGAGAAATCAGTTCAGTGTTCAAGGCAGGAGAAGGGGCCAACCTGAGGGTCCAGCTGCTCTGTGTCCCTTTGGAGATGAAGAATCTACAATCACCCCAAAGCATACACTTAGATGGCTGCTTTTTAATCTGCTTTCCACTCAGCCAAATAGATGCCTTCATAATAACTCTAAAAGCATCAAGGAAAGAGCAGCACACTCCGTAGGATTCCACAATGGAATCCAATAAAAGAAACATAACTCAAAATCACTACAGAAGCAATTAATAAAATGCTACTCAGAAGCAGCTCCTCAAGGAAAGTTGCTCTTCGGCCCAATAATCTAAAACGCATCCTGAAAACAGTAGCTGAAGAGGAAGGAAGAAGGGAATGAATTGTATTTTCTACATGTCATTTTGGTTCACTTCACAATATTTGGATACTTTCTGCATTGGCTAATTTAAATGTTTTTATTCAAGTTCCCAAAGGTCTACTTAGTTTAACTACTTTTATCTAAAGATGGCAAAATGGCCATGTGAACTTTAACAGTATCACTGTTGAGCCAGCCAGCCTTGGTCATAGGACCATCTTCCATCACCCACTTATGTGACCGTGGACAGGTAACTTGACCCCTTTCAGCTCAATGGTTTCACAGAAAAATAAAAAGATAGGATAAGATTCTGGTTTCCCACAGTGTCTCTCATGAAGAAACATGAGATTTATGTGGAGAAAGATTTTTACCTTCATTTTACCTTTATAGTAAAAATACAATATTTTTAAAAGTTAAATGGAGGTTTTTAAAATTTTTTTATGTTTGTTTATTTTTGAGATAGAGAGAAACAGCTCATGAGTGGAGGAGGCAGGGCAGAGAGAGAGGGAGACACAAAAACCAAAGCAGGCTCCAGGCTCTGAGCTCTCAGCACAGAGCCTGATGCGGGGCTCGAACCCACAAACCATGTGATCATGACCTGAGCCAAAGTCGGACCCAGGTGCCCCAAAATGGAGTTTTACAACAAGATTTCTCATATCTTTTCATATACTAATTACTACCATGAGTTGAGGGGCTATGCCATGTAGCAATATGTAAGCTTATTTGACTAAGAGACTCTTGTTCATACACTCTCATGGGACTGGTGTAATCTAAGGTTGCTTCCAACTCCAAAATTCCATTTTTCAATCCGAAGGAGCTAATTGCAAATTGGCATGTATACAAAGGTCATCATCACAGCAATTATTAATCATCATTGAATGATGTACTTCACAGTACATTTCCGTGTGGGAACACGGAACAGAGCAGACATATATAAAATCCTACCTCAGCAGGAGGGTTTTCCTGTTCTCCACCTATTCTCCTCATCCTTGGGGGGTGCTGATCACCTATGCATACATGGCCTTGGTCAGAGAGAGAAGGACCCAGACACATCATAATGTAAACTGGTATTACTCATCAGTGCTGTTAGTCATTGTACCCAGTTATTCTCCTTGCCTTTCCTATGGGCAATATAAGTCTAAGTAATTGACAAGGTCTGTTTCTCCACTCAGCCTTGTATCCACCACGCATACTTCATGTCTTTTCCAGAAAATAAGATGAATTTTATTTTTAAATATTTTCAAGCAATAGCCTCAGGTATAGCCTTGTACTTTAACCGGGATACTTTTCTCGATCTAATATTCATGTAAGACTGACCCATGCTCAATATTGAATTTCATAAGTTCCTTTCTTGTTATTGTGATTAAAACTTAGCATCAAAGGTTAGAAAAGCAAAAATGATAGTAAATGTGAAGTGACTAAATTGTCTTTGCAGTGTTTTCGTGTATTTCTATTTTCTAAATATTTATTTATTTATTTTGAGAGAGAGACAGCATGCAGGAGAACATGTGACCTGAGGAGGGGCAGAGACAGAGGAAGAGAGAATCCCAAGGGGTGTCCATCTCACAAACCTTGAGATCATGACCTGAGCAAAGATTAAGAGTCAGATGCTTAACCAACTGCACCACCCAGGCGTCCCTGTCTATGCAGTGTCTTTCTAGTGCATTTTCTTATCTCAATTGTCTCTTTTCCCCAAATTTTAAAAGGTACAAAAATGATCTGTGATTACTTTATGTATATGATAAAGGATATAAAGTTAATTAAAATTTTAAGCAAATTAATATTTTAATTACAAATTTAAGCTTAGAATTGTAAAAAAAAATAAATTATAATATTTTCCCTTGTCAACAGTTATTCACCTCCTTCACTTCACTTTAATGATTAAATCCATGTGCGTTCATGCCAAAACTTGTTTAACACTTGGTAGCTGTAAAAATACTCTTCTCAAATCTCCTATTGCATAGAGTTTAATTGACTGATGGTTTCAGCTGCTGCTCTCTGAATCACCACTGAATCTGAGCAAAGGTCACATTTCCCATGAGCATTCCTGAGAGACACAGGACCTCTTTGATAGGCAATTTGGCTTAAGAACTATCTCGACCTTGCCAAAACTGTTCAACTGCACCACTGTCCAAAGCTCTTCCACTCAAACTTCTCTCCTTCCCCCTCTCTCTCACAAGGGTGAGACCCGCATTGTGGTATGATGGTTCTCCCTCTGCATTTTCCCCTTACTGGCATTTACCCTAACAAACCTCTTGTATTGCTAATTTTATCTTGGTTCCTGTTTTCAGAGGACCCGAGCTAATGTAACCAATTCCTTATTTTGGGGCAGTTGGGTTATGTCAAGCCTTTGGGTTTATTTATTTTTAATAAATAACATTGTAGGGGCACCTGGGGGGCATAGTCGGTTGAGCGTCCGACTTTCACTTAGGTCATGATCTCGCGGTTCGTGGGTTCGAGCCCCGCGTCGGGCTCTGTGCTGACTGCCAGCTCAGAGCCTGGAGCCTGTTTCAGTCTGTGACTCCCTCTCTCTCTGACCCACCCCTGCTCACGCTGTCTCTCTCTCTCTCTCTGTCTCCTAGAAATAAATAAAACATTAAAAAAATAAATAAATAAATAAATAACATTGTAGTAAAATTTGTGTAAGATTTGATCTATGGCTATTATAAATTAATTCCTTAGTATATAACCTTAGAAGTGTAACTGCTGGCAGCACAGAAAGTATATTTTCTTAAACTTCTGATATAAATGGAAAAATGCCTCTAGAAGTTGTTCTACTTTACATGACCAAAGCAAATTCCTTTTCTGTTTTGGGTTGTTTATACTTTTTCTTAGTGACTCGTAAGAGAGTTTTACATATTAAGGGCAGTAAACTTTATGAGATAATTTTAAATGTTAGCAATCATTGAAATAAATAACCAATCCCAAATCAAATAATTGTACAACTGTATAGTTCCACCTACTGTGATAAAATTTAAACCTCCCCCACACTCACAGATATACACACAGACACAATACCTAAAATACCTTAAAAAATATTGCACACAAAATTACTAAATTGAACAAAGAAAATAGAAAAACTTGTCTTCTGGATGAATTCCTATGGTGCCAATAACATGAAGGAGCAGCTCAGTCTCATATGGCTGGTAAATCATCTCGGGGAGCTGCTAACAGAATCTGGCCAGAGATAGCAGAGGAATTTTGTGTGGGCATGTGCATTAGTTTACTTTCCAAAATAATCCCATCTGGATGCATGAGAAATGTTCTATCTGTTTCAGCTCATTAGGAGACAAGAGTCAAGCAAACACACTCATTGATTTAACATGCTGGATCTGTGAGAAATGAGTCATCCTCTGCAATTTACTTCACCAACTTTGTAGATAGAAGATGACCCACATGCATATTCTGAGTCGCCTGTTAGTCTATAGCTCAGAAAACTATCATATTTTACAAAGTGTCTCTAAATCAGGCACCCAAAACAGTTAGAAACTTGGGGAGTGGGAGAGAATGAATGGTTTCAAGCTTAGCTCTAACCTATTTTAATTGATTCTTGAACCATTGAGATCAAAGAGACAGCATCACTAATTTTAAGTAAAATAGTCTTCTATAAAGATATCTTATAAAACCTTTAGTTTTCTACAAGGGATTCTCAACTCAGAAATGAGCTTCAAGGGGCGCCTGGGTGGCTTAGTCGGTTAAGCGTCCGACTTTCGCTTAGGTCATGATCTTGCGGTTCGTGGGTTCAAGCCCCGCGTCGGGCTCTGTGCTGACTGCCAGCTCAGAGCCTGGAGCCTGTTTCAGTCTGTGACTCCC